>NC_084624.1:17683473-17968473 GCF_033978795.1 Nerophis ophidion | reverse complement strand
CATATATACATACACATATACATACAGTACATACATACATACATACCTACATACATACATACAAACAGTACATATAAATATAAATATATAAATATATATATAATATTCTTTAGACATTATGAATTATCTTTAAGGAAAAGGTTAGGTTCAAAACACGGTTGTTTTAGGAATATGGTCGTAAATATGTCATGATGATAAATTACTAACAAATTGGGGCTAGGGGAGCTATAGTACCTTCAGGAATCTGTTTAGCCATCCCTCCCCACCCCGCAGCAATTCAGGGTTCATCATGCCAAACCAACTTTTCTTAACTATTGATACCTGCTGTTGTGTATTTGTGATTTGCATATTTCCCGAATTTTTTTAATCAAACCGTGGAGGCATTGCAGAAATGTTTAAAAATCAATCTGCCGTCCTTCATACTTCCTCCAAAGGAGCAGTTTGGAATTTGCCCCATTTGTGGCATCACACTTGTGATTATCCATAAATGGTAAAAATGGATATTAATACCGCCCACAAAATGGGACAGTATCGAGCGCAGCCAATAGTCTCTCAGCATCCATCTTTGCTAAGACTACTCTTTCCAAAGGCCTATCAAATGTCTATGTGTTAGAGGATGTCGTCGTTGTTTGTGCAGCCCTTTGAGACCTTTGTGATTTAGGGCTATAAAAATAAACATTGATTGATTCACGGTGGCAGAGGGGTTAGTGCGTCTGCCTCACAATACGAAGTTCCTGCAGTCCTGGGTTCAAATCCAGGCTCGGGATCTTTCTGTGTGGAGTTTGCATGTTCTCCCCGTGAATGCGTGGGTTCTCTCCGGGTACTCCGGCTTCCTCCCACTTCCAAAAACATGCACCTGGGGATAGGTTGATTGGCAACACTAAATTGGCCCTAGGGTGTGAATGTGAGTGTGAAGGTTGTCCGTCTATCTGTGTTGGCCCTGCGATGAGGTGGCGACTTGTCCAGGGTGTACCCCGCCTTCCGCCCGATTGTAGCTGAGATAGGCGCCAGCACCCCCCGCGACCCCAAAAGGGAATAAGCGGTAGAAAATGGATGGATGGATGGATGATTGATTAATCTATTTTTCTAAATATTCTTTGGTCAATTTCAGTTAAAACTACTTTTATATCAATCATCCTTGTGATGTGTACCATAACTGATTTAATTTGTAAAAAAAAAAGAGAACTGAAGTCATGAAAATTGATAATTTTCGTAGCCGACCCCCCACAAATCAGGCAAGCCCCCTTAACCTCGAAGCCTTCCCTGGCCTTCCCTGTTTACTACATTAGCAATTATCTCTATAGGCTATTGAATGGACGTTGCCGAGATACAGCTAAGCCGAACTAAAACTATTAAAAAGAACATGTTGACTCAAAGCTCAATAAAATTTTAGCAGAAACTAATTACAATTTTATCCCTGAGGTCATTCAGTTCTACAAAGTAGAACAGGCAGGACTATGTTGATGATCAACTACTGAAGTCACCGGTCGCCATGGATGCCATGGATGTTCTCATTCATCCTGGTCATTATATTCTCAGGAAAGTCAATCAATCGCAACTGGACGGTTCAGTTTATCTTAGATGGCGTCCTCAGTTCATGCTAGACCAGATCTGACTAGTTAGTAGACCGATCATTGAGGATATCGCCTGAAACCGAGTTGTCCATACTCTGTTTATATACGACTCTGCCACTAGTGGTACGCCAGCCAGCTTCATTTAGTGGTACGCCGAAGAATCACTTGATTAGATTAGACTAAATCATATCTGACCATTCTAAGTCTATGAGCATGAACTGATGAAGTCTACTTGGATGAGACGTCTTCTAAGACAAACCTAACAGTCCAGTTGCGATCGACTGAATGTCCTGAGAACTGTCCGAAAAGCAGCAACAACTTCCAATGAGGATTGTGCTAATTTCTTAAGCATGTTAGAGCTGTGACACTCATTCAGTATTAATAGAGCAACAATAAAAAACTGGATAATGTTCCAACAGCAAATCAAGCTTTTTCATTAATCTTTAATACTTGAACTACATTAGGCTATATTTTGTAAAAAGGGAAATTGGATTTTCGACTAATTATTGGAGCTATAGAGAAAATTGATTCGTTTTATAAACTGCAAAAAAAATTATTATAATCATTATATACTTTGCAACTGACTGCAAGAAATGACGCATTTTAACTATTACTGCAAACAATGATAGGGTTGCAATGACCCAAATGCATTTCATCTAATTGAAAGAAGCATTTAAATAGCAAATAGTTTTACTCCTAATGTAACAAATCATTGGAAGCAAAAAGCAACATACTGTTTTTTAGAATTGGTTCTCACCTGAATCTTCTTTCTGACTCGCTCCAGACCCCATTGAGCTTCAATCAGCTGTTGCAAGGTCTAAACATTGCTGACAGGTTAGGCAATCTACACTAAATAATAATATCTTATTTGCTGTATGTATAAAAGACTGACTTCCTTTGGACATTGATGATCTTCCTGTTACTCGCTGCCCGTCTCGCCAGCACTAATCCTGTGTAGGTCTACGTATTAGTCATTGAGCCTGGATTTAAACACGCGACACACTTACTATATAAATGCCATTTATGCCAATGCTTGCTGGTGGAAGAAGGACTCAAAGGCAGAGTTTGCAGGACACAAGTAGGTTTATTCCAGGCAAGGTTCCAAGACATGAAGGCAGTCCAAACAAGGGCATAGGTGACGGAATAAGGTCAGTCTAAGGTCAGGCAAGGTTCAGTAACAAAAAAGCAAGAGTGCATACATGGAACGCTAGGACGTGGCATAAATGGCAACAAAGTCGCAACTAAACTGAAAGACAGGACGGTATACAGGTGAATTGTATTTATATAACGTTTTTTCTCTAGTGACTCAAAGCGCTTTACATAGTGAAACCCAATATCTAAGTTACGTTTAAACAAGTGTGGCTGGCACTGGGAGCATGTGGGTAATGTGTCTTGTGCGACAGAGAAACCTGGTCTTGAGCACCATGTAGGGCTGTCATAAGCATGGAGATCTGAGCATTCAAGTTGTCTGCCAAGGAGCTTTGCCGCTCAGCCAAACGTTGAAGGCCACTGCTCAAGGCAGAAAGCTGATCATCTTGTAGCTGTCACAGTTATTTGGTGTCGAACCCCAAGATGCAGAGATGGAGGCAGGCATGGAGTGAGCAAACATGATTTTAATATAAATACTGAGACAAAACCAAATAAAGGGTTCAAACCAAAAGTGCGCATGTGGGCGGATAAAAAAACAAAAGGCCTTTAACATAGAAGCTAACAAGAAACAAAAATGAACTTTAGCATGGAAGCTAGAGGATAACAAACAGAAAAACTGGAAATAGCTACGGCTAACAAAAACAGCTTACCGCTACGACGACCAGGACAAGATGTAGCACGACAGGTAATAGCTGAAATCAAAACGACACGACAAGAGCGACATGTGGCAACGACAATACAAATGACAATACAATACAATGATCCAGCAACTGACACAAGACGAAGAGGGTACAAATAGGAGCGGGCTGTTTGGCAACAGGTGTGACCAGGTGCCAATCAGCCGCAGCTGAGGAGGAACACAGCACTCAGGGAACAAGACAGGCAGCTGACAAAATAAGAGCACTAGACAGGAACTAAAGACAGGAGATACTAAACACAGAGGAAACAGACAAATGCAGAGGAAAACTAAAACATAGATAAACTGTCAGGGGAAAACCTGACAGTAGCCCCAGTCGCTGACCTTGATTGTACAGCACTTGGCGAAACGAGTCTAGCTTCGCTGGGTCAATACTGAGTTTATTCCGTCAAGGCTTGCTGTTTGAAGAAGGACTCAACGGCAGAGTTTGCAGTACAGACAAAGGTGGGTTTATTCCAGGTGAGGTTTCATACACATGAAGGCAGTCCTAACAAAAGCAGAGGTAACAGAGGCGTGAGGCAATAAGCTAGGTCAAAGGTCAGGCAAGGTTCAGTAACAAAGAGGCAAGAGTACATATGTGGAACGAGTGATGGGAAGAAATTTGCCGAGGCTTAGAGGCGTGGGTCGAATGAAGGAGGGGGCGTTTCTGCGAAGCGCCTATCAAGGCTTGCTTCATGTAGAAGAGGAACCGGACATGATGACGTGACTGTTTTTGGGATATGGTCAGGTTTTGTCGGGAGATTCGAAACTCATAAACTCCTTCCAATGCTGTTGTTTTTAGTTTAGAGTTTGTATCCAATTAGAATTCAGCTAGATTATGTTGCCATGCTGTACGAAATCTGCCCGAAGCCGTCAGAATCAACAACGTCTGTCCACTGTAAGTGAACGGACACATGGCCTTTAAAGGCCTACTGAAATGAGATAGCAGGGATAGCAGGTCCATTCTATAAGTCATACTTGATCATTTCGCGATATTGTCATATTTTTGCTGAAAGGATTTAGTAGAGAACATCCACGATAAAGTTCGCAACTTTAGGTGCTAAGAGAAATGCCCTGCCTCTACCGGAAGTCGCAGACGACGACGTCACCCGTGTGAGGGCTCCTCACATATTCACATTGTTTTTAATGGGAGCCTCCAACAAAAAGAGCTATTCGGACCGAGAAAACGACAATTTTCCCATTAATTTGAGCGAGGATCAAAGATTCGTGTTTGAGGATATTGATAGCGATGGGCTAGAAAAAAAAAAACAAGATTGCATTGGGATGGATTCCGATGTTTTTAGACACATTTACTAGGATAATTCTGGGAAATCCCTTATCTTTCTATTGTGTTGCTAGTGTTTTAGTGAGTTAAAAAGTACCTGATAGTCGGAAGGGTGTCTCCACGGGTGTCTTGACGCCAATGTCTCAGGGGAGTCGACGGCAGCTATGGGCGGCACAAGCTCAGCTTTTCTCCGGTAAGAACTGACTTTTTAACCACAAATTTCTCACCGAAACCTGCTGGTTGACATGTAGTCGGCTTCCATAGTTAAGTTTCACCTCCAGGAATTTTAAACAAGGAATCACCGTGTGTTTGTGTGGCTAAAGGCTAAAGATTTCCAACTCCATCTTTCTACTGTGACTTCTCCAATATTAATTGAACAAATTGCAAAAGATTCAGCAACACAGACAAAATACTGTGTAATTATGCCATTAAAGCAGATGACTTTTAGCTGTGTGTGTGTGCAGCGCTTATACTTCCTAAAAACCTGTGACGTCTTGCGTACACGTCATCATTACACGACGTTTCGAAGACGAAACTCCCCGGAAATTTTAAATTGTAATTTAGTAAACTAAAAAGGCCGTATTGGCATGTGTTGCAATGTTAATATTTCATCATTGGTATATAAACTATCAGACTGCGTGGTGGGTAGTAGTGGGTTTCAGTAGGCCTTTAAGTACACAGGAAGCTAGTGCAGGTGAGCCAGTATAGGCGTAATATAGTTGAATAAGTAGAGTACAGAGTAGGACGTTTCAAGGAAGGGCCCCTAGAGACTGAAGAGACTGCGCATGCGTCAGGACAGAGGAGACCAGGCGGAACTACCAAACATTTGGAGTGAATTTGGCGGCGGCGAGAGTATCTAAATCTGTTTTGGCGGTTGAGCATAAGCTGTTTTGTGACTGGATCGAGATGGAAGGGGATAGTGACGGGATGTATGAGGATAGTATGGAAATGGATAGGACTAGAGGGGAGAGAGGAAAGAAGGGGAGAGGAGGGAGTGAAGGAAAGGCGAGTACTAAAAGAGTGCATGAAGACGATGAAGAGGTTGATAAGAGGAAAAGGGTTATGATGGATGAATATAAGATAATTTATACATTTAAATCAAACCAAGATATGAATGACATTAGTTTGATGACTCTGGTTAAGGGATTAAAGAAGGACATTGGAGAGGTGGAGATAGCGAAGGTGCTCAGGGACGGACGGCTGTTGATTAAATGCAAAAATGGAGAGCAAAAGAACAAAGCAATGCGATTGCAAAAACTGTGCAACAAAATAATAAAGGAAAAAATCGAAGTGGGAGAACGGAAGGGGGCAAGAGGAGTCGTGACAGGAATCCCAAGAGGAGAAAATTTAGATGATCTGAAAAGAGAAATAAAAGGAGGAACTGTCACTACGATGAAAAGATTGATGGTATTTAGGAACGGTGAAAAGACTGAGAGCGAATCCGTGCTAGTGCAATTTGCAGAGGAGGTCCTACCAGAGAGAATCATGATTGGGTATCTAAGCTTCTATGTTAGAGCTTACGTGCCACCCCCAGTACGTTGTTTCAAGTGCCAACGCTATGGGCACATAGCTAGTGTGTGTCATGCTAAAATGAGATGTGGAAGGTGTGGAGGGGAGCATGAATATGGTCAATGTGGAGAAAATGAACAGGTCAAGTGTTGTAATTGTGGCGGGAATCACACAGCAGCGTATGGGGGCTGCATCATAAGAAAACAGGCAACAGAAGTACAGCAAATCAGAGTTGAACGAAATATTACTTATGCAGAGGCAGTTAAAATAAGAAATCAAGAAAGTGCAGAACAGGACAGAAGTGAAAATAGTTCAAGAAATAAAAAACAAGAGGCAGCAAATACAGGAATTTCCATGGATAAACTAGTTGTATTCCTGGCTTATGTAATAAATTGTACAGAACAGGCTAGAAACAAGACTGAGAAAATCAAAATAATTGTCAAAGCAGCAGCAAAGTTTTTAAATTTAAAAGAATTATCCTGGGAACAGGTGCAAGGTGAGCTACAGAGAGTAGACGAGACCGAGTCATGTTACCACAATCCAACGCCATGTTAATTGTTCAGTGGAATGCCAGAAGTCTGATAGCAAACGGACAGGAATTAAAGGGATATATTAATAATATGAAAAATAAACCACATATAATATGTATTCAAGAAACATGGCTGAAGCCAAAATTAAACTTTATAATAAAAGGATATATAACGATACGTAAAGATAGGAATGATGGGCAAGGAGGAGGATGTGCCATATTTATTAAGGAAGATATGCATTATTCAATATTAAAAGTAAAACAAGAACTAGAGATAGTAGGAGTAGAAGTATGGAATAATAAAGAAAGATACAAAGTACTAAACTTCTATAATCCATGCAAGAAATTAGAAATTCACCAACTAGAAACAATAATGGAGCACTGGAGTGGCAATATTATTTGGTGTGGTGACTTTAATGCACATAGCACAATGTGGGGTGAAAGGGATGACTGGAATGGGGATACATTGGAAGCACTTTTGGAGGAAAAAGAACTGGTGTGTGTGAATGATGGGTCGGGAACAAGGTTAGATGTCGTCACGGGTAAAGAAACAGCAATAGATTTAACACTAGTGTCACAAGGGTTAGCAGGAAAGGTGGAGTGGGAAGTAAATAAATACAGCACAATGGGAAGTGATCACTATCCAATCGTCATTCACATAAACATAAATCTTAGGACAGAAAGCACTAGGATAGAAGGAAGATGGAAGTATAATCATGGTGACTGGGAGAAATTTAGGGAAATTACCGACATAACTTTAAAGGAAGTAGATATAAATCAAGATATTGAACAATTAAATACAGATATTACAAAGTGCATAATAGAAGCAGCCGAACAGAGCATACCAAGGAATAGTATAGGGAGAAGAAGGAAGATAGTGCCGTGGTGGACACAAGAGTGCACAGATGCAATACAAGAACGGAATAGAGCATTTAGAATATTGAGAAGAACACATAATTTCCAAGACATGATCCAGTATAAAAGGCATCAAGCTAGAGTAAGGTATGTTATTAAAAAAACAAGAAAACACCATTGGAGAACTTTTTGTGAAACACTAAATAGAACTACTCCTTTAAGCCAGGTGTGGGGAATGATCAAGAGAATGTCAGGGCTCAGAAAAGAACATAAAAATCATGTGATGAAAGATGGAATGCGGAGTGTGGTAGGAAATAAAGAAAAAGCAGAACTTTTAGCAAAAACCTTTGTTAAAGTGCACAGTAATGATAATTTGAAAAATGTAGAAAAACAAAAGAGAGAAGAAACAATTAGTGTAAATATTGAGGAAATGAAGGAAGACAACGATAATAGTTTTATCAACACCGTGGATATGACATTTTCTTTGGATGAAATGGTTCGAATTTTAAAAAAAGTTAAAAATACGACGGCAGGGAAAGACCTGGTGAGTTATCAAATGATCAAAAATTTAGGTAGCATCGGCAAAGAAGTGGTCTTGAAATTATATAATAGGATATATGAAGAAGGAAAATTACCAGATGAGTGGAAAACAGCTGTAATAATTCCAATATGCAAGCCAGGGAAAGATCCGGAAGAGGCAGGAAATTATAGGCCGATTGCATTGCCAGCGCCCCCCGCAACCCCAAAAGGGAATAAGCGGTAGTAAATGGATGGATGGATGGATGCATTGACCTCAAATTTGGGCAAAGTAATGGAAAAAATGATTAATGAAAGATTAATATATTATTTAGAGTCAAAAGAAATTATAAAAAACTACCAAAGTGGTTTTCGCAAAGCAAGAAGCACAAATGACCCAGCAGTGCAGCTGGAAGAGGAAATTAGAAAGGGACAAATAAATAAAGAAAGTATAATTGCGGTATTTTTTGACATAGAGAAAGCGTATGATATGTTGTGGAAACAGGGGTTGCTGATGAAACTAAATAGGATTGGGATTAGAGGAAGAATGTACAGATGGATAAAAGACTTTTTAACAAGTAGAACATTATTAGTAAAGATAGAAAATGAATATAGTAGAGAATACAAAGTGGAAAATGGGACCCCACAAGGGAGTATAATAAGTCCAGTACTATTTTCCATCATGATAAATGAAGTTTTTAGTGAAGTGGAAGGATTAGTGGAGGTGGCATTGTTTGCTGATGATGGAGTGATGTGGAAGAGAGGTAGAAATACAAATTATATAGAAAAGAAGATTCAAAAAGCGGTAAATAATGTTCAAGACTGGGGGACGGCTTGGGGTTTAAGATTCTCTGTTGGAAAGACAAAAGTCATACATTTTACGAAGAGGAAAATACAAAACAAGCTCCAAATAAAACTCTATGGAGAAAACATAGAAGAGGTACAAGTTTTTAAATATTTAGGAATATGGTTTGATAAAAATATTAACTGGTCAACCCACATCAGCAAGATAATGGAGAAAAGTAAAAAGGTGTTAAATATAATGAGGGCTTTGAGGGGTAAAGATTGGGGGGCTGATAGGTTAACATTGAAAACAATATATATCACTTTAATTCGGTCTGTTATCGACTACGGATGCATTATTTATCGATCTGCTTCAAAAACTCTACTTGAGAAAATAGACCGGATCCAGTCGCAGGCGTTAAGATTATGTTGTGGAGCTACTAAATCTACTCCAGTGGCAGCATTACAAGTAGAAATGAATGAAAAACCTTTGGACATGAGGAGAGATCAACTCTCAGCAGTTTATTGGGCAAACTTAAAAGGATCCAAGCAAGGACATCCAACCCGTCAAGTGCTAATAAATTGCCAAGAAAAAGGGAAGAAAAAAATGAATAGTTTTGGGTGGATAATAGGAGATATATGTAAAAAAACACAAATTGACAATATTAAAGTGAGCCCTACAGTACCAATTCCTGCAATACCACCGTGGATGTATGAAAACCCAAAGGTAGACATGCAGTTACTGAAGAATAGACATTTAAATAGTTACCAAATAGAACAACGGATTGAGGAAATGTTTTTTGATAATATTATGATATACACAGATGCATCAAAAACTATAAATAGTAAAGTAGGAGCTGCTGCAGTTATCCCACAGAGAAATATAGTGTTGAATAAAAGAATTAGTGATAAACTATCTGTTTTTACGGGGGAATTGGTAGCAATTTATATGGCAGTTAACTGGATAGAGGAAAACAAAGCTAAGAAAGTAGTCGTGTGCTCGGACTCCAGCAGTGCATTGACGAGCATAAAAAACATAACATCAGAAACAAGACTAGATATAGTTTATGAAATAGTTCAGGCAATCTACAGAATAAATAAAGCGGGAGGTGTGGTAACATTTCTCTGGGTTCCTGCTCATGTAGGAGTTGAGGGAAATGAGTTAGCTGATAGATACGCAAAACAAGCAACCACTAAAACAGAAGTAAACATGGAGATTAAGCACAGTAAAGAAGAAGTGAAGAGCATAATTAAGATAGAACACAATAAAAAGTGGCAGGTTAATTGGAATAAGGAAACAAAAGGTAGAGAGTTTTACAAAGTCCAGAGGAAAGTAGGTGTAATGAGAGGAGGGGGTAGAAATAGGAAGGAAGAAGACATTATGACTAGAATGAGATTAGGGCATACATATCTAAATAGTTCACTAAAATTGATAGGCATACATACTACAGGGCTGTGTGATTTTTGCCACCAGATAGAAAATGTTGACCATGTCTTAATACAATGTAGGAAATATAATAGAGAAAGAGAAATACTGGAAAATAAGTTAGCAAAAGAAAATATTAGGTTAGAAGTGGGAGATATATTAGGATTGCATTCAGAAAACATAGGATATAAAGCAATATACACATATTTAAAAAACACTGGGTTAAGTAAAAGAATATAGAGTAGGGATCCACCTCGGTCCACACTCCATTACAGTAGGTGGCGGTAATGCACACCAGAAGGTTGCTTGCCAACCGCCATAAAAATAAAAGAAGAAGAAGAAGAAGAAGGACGTTTCAAATGGCCAATAGGTGACAGTGTTGCACAACGACGCTATGACGAGCCCACGAAGAAGTCAACTGATGACGTCACCACTGAACCAGGAAGTGCCAACGACAGTAATCTAACCAAAACAAATTAAGGCGAGACCTCAGCTAAATAATATTTGTAATTTTATTACCGAGAAACCAACACGTCTCGACATGGATGGTAAGTTAGCGTCAAAATAACTCGTTTTGTCCTCGTCAAAACGGTTGTTTTTGTGACAGATAGCCAATTTTAGCTCGTTAGCTTGGGCGAATGTTGATGTTGCTGCTACATTAGAGTACTTCAATGACGTCATGTGTCACATTGAGAGACGATTTTACTAGTAATACATTACTAATACTACTATTTACACTTCAACTAATAGTTCATTCTTACACAGTCACTCGTCTGTCATTGTATATTCTGCCCAGTGAGTGTCAAGCCTTCATAAAATGGGTGCAACCAGAGAACCACTCAAATGTTTCTGTCAAAACTTATACATGTTTTCTTTGTTTCACTGGCTCTATTTAATCCAGGGGTCACCAACCTTTTTGAAACCAAGAGCTACTTCTTGGGTACTGATTAATGCGAAGGGCTACCAGTTTGATACACACTTAAATAAATTGCCAGAAATAGCCAATTTGCTCAATTTACCTTTAATAAATAAATCTATAAATATGCATTAAAAAATTGGTATTTCTGTCTGTCGTTCCGTCGTACATTTTTTTTTCTTTTACGGAAGGTTTTTTGTAGAGAATAAATGATGGACAAAAAACACTTAATTGAACGGTTTAAAAGAGGAGAAAACAGGAAAAAAATTAGAATTACATTTTGAAACATAGCTTATCTTCAAATTCGACTCTTTAAAATTCAAAATTCACCCGAAAAAAAATGAAGAGAAAAACTAGCTAATTCGAATATTTTTGAAAAAAAAAAAAAACATTTTATGGAACATCATGAGTAAATTTTCCTGTTTAAGATTAATTTTAGAATTTTGATGACATGTTTTAAATAGGTTAAAATCCAATCTGCACTTTGTTAGAATATTTTACAAATTGGACCAAGCTATATGTCTAACAAAGACAAATCATTATTTCTTCTACATTTCCCCCCCCCAAATTTTTTTAAAAGAAATTCAAAAGACTTTGAAATAAGATTTAAATTTGATTCTACAGATGTTCTAGATTTGCCAGAATAATTTTTTTGAATTTTAATCATAATAAGTTTGAAGAAATATTTCACAAACATTCTTCGTCGAAAAAACAGAAGCTAAAATGAGGAATTAAATTAAAATGTATTTATTAATCTTTACAATAAAAAAAAAATACTTGAACATTGATTTAAATTGGCAGGAAAGAAGAGGAAGGAATTTAAAAGGTAAAAAGGTATATGTGTTTAAAAATCCTAAAATCATTTTTAAGGTTGTATTTATCCCTCTAAAAGTGTCTTTCTGAAAGTTACAAGAAGCAAAGTAAAAAAATAAATGAATTTATTTAAACAAGTGAAGACCAAGTCTTTCATATATTTTCTTGGATTTTCAAATTGTATTTGAGTTTTGTCTGTCTTAGAATTAAAAATGTTGAGCAAAGTGAGACCAGCTTGCTAGTAAATAAATAAAATTTAAAAAAATAGAGGCAGCTCACTGGTAAGTGCTGCTATTTGAGCTATTTTTAGAACAGGCCAGCGGGCGACTCATCTGGTCCTTACGGGCGACCTGGTGCCCACGGGCACCGTGTTGGTTACCCTTGATCTAATCTAATCCAGTGCCTGGGTTGGGTAAGTGCAAAAGAATGCAAAGAGATGCCTCTTGGGATTTTACCTGATATTATGAATTGTCTCCTCTCTGAGCTGCCACCTTACCGTGGTAGAGGAGTTTGCGTGTCCCAATGATCCTAGGAGCTATGTTGTCCGGGGGCTTTAAGCCCCCTGGTAGGGTCTCCCAAGGCAAACTGGTCCTAGGTGAGGGACCAGACAAAGAGCAGCTCGAAAACCTCTATGAAAAGTAAAAACCCACGGGGAAGACCCAGGACACGTTGGGAAGACTATGTCTCCCGGCTGGCCTGGGAACGCCTCGGGATCCCCCGGGAAGAGCTAGACAAAGTGGCTGGGGAGAGGGAAGCAGACTTCCCTGCTTAGGCTGCTGCCCCCGCGACCCGACCTCGGATAAGCGGAAGAAGATGGATGGATGGATTACGAATTGTACTTCATTATGTATCACAAAATACCAATGTACAACATGGATTCCAAGTTAAACATACAAATCCCGTTTCCATATGAGTTGGGAAATTGTGTTAGATGTAAATATAAATGGAATACAATGATTTGCAAATCCTTTTCAACCCATATTCAATTGAATGCACTACAAAGACAAGATATTTGATGTTGAAACTCATAAACTTTTTTTTTTTTTTTTTGCAAATAATAATTAACTTAGAATTTCATGGCTGCAACGCGTGCCAAAGTAGTTGGGAAAGGGCACTGTTACATCACCTTTTCTTTTAACAACACTCAACGTTTGGGAACTGAGGAAACTAATTGTTGAAGCTTTGAAAGTGGAATTCTTTCCCATTCTTGTTTTATGTAGAGCTTCAGTCGTTCAACAGTCCAGGGTCTCCGCTGTCGTATTTTACGCTTCAAAATGTGCCACACATTTTCGATGGTAGACAGGTCTGGACTGCAGGCGGGCCAGGAAAGTACCCACACTCTTTTTATACGAAGCCACGCTGTTGTAACAAGTGCTGAATGTGGTTTGGCATTGTCTTGCTGAAATAAGCAGGGGCGTCCATGAAAAAGATGGCGCTTAGATGGCAGCATATGTTGTTCCAAAACCTTTTAGCATTAATGGTGTCTTCACAGATATGTAAGTTACCCATGCCTTGGGCACTAATGGACCCCAATACCATCACAGATGCTGGCTTTTGAACTTGGCGTTGATAGCAGTCTGGATGGTTTGCTTCCCTTTTGGTCCGGATGACACGATGTCAAATATTTCCAAAAACAATTTGAAATGTGGACTCGTCAGACCACAGAACAATTTTCCACTTTGCATCAGTCCATCTTAGATGATCTCGGGCCCAGAGAAGCCGGCGGTGTTTCTGGATGCTGTTGATAAATGCCTTTCGCTTTGTACACCTGTGGGATGTTCCAAATAAGTGTTTGATGAGCATTCCTCAACTACATCAGTATTTATTGCCACCTTTCCCAACTTCTTTGTCACGTGTTGCTGGCATCAAATTCTAAAGTTAATGATTATTTTTTGCAAAAAAAAATGTTTATCAGTTTGAACATCAAATATTTTGTCTTTGTAGCATATTCAGTTGAATATGGGTTGAAAATTATTTGCAAATCATTGCAATCCGTTTATATTTACATCTAACACAATTCCCCAACTCATATGGAAACAGGGTTTGTACAACATGGCTTCCAATTTAAACATAGATGGAATCTTTAATGGAGGCCAGATTGAGTGATCCCCCACAGTTCAAGGAGTGTCTCACCAAATGTTAAAATTGGCTGATTATAGCGGAAAGGAGTTTAAAAAATGTAACTCAAGATTTAAGATCAGTCTTCTCTGGTTTTCTTACACAAGCACACACCTTGTTGAGGGCCAAGTGCATGGGTTATAAAGAAGTCACAGATTTTTTATGAATATCGTTGTATCATGTCCAACATTCACACATTCTACAATTCTCCACCCAAAAGTAATCTATTTATTAATCCGCTGCCAAAGTTTGCCGGAGGCCACAGCCCACAGTTTTCAAGTGATCAGAAGTGTTCACGTATCGAAACGTTTGACTCAACTGGGACTTGTGAGCTCCCCCCAAAAATCCATCCATCCATCCATCTTCTTCCGCTTATCCGAGGTCGGGTCGCAGGGGCAGTAGCCTAAGCAGGGAAGCCCAGACTTTCCTCCCCCCAGCCACTTCGTACAGCTCTTCCCGGGGAATCCCGAGGCGTTCCCAGGCCAGCCGGGAGACCTAGTCTTCCCAACGTGTCCTGGGTCTTCCCCGTGGCCTCGTACCGGTCGGACGTACCCTAAACACCTCCCTATGAGGTGTTCGGGTGGCATCCTGACCAGATGCCCCAAATGGCTCGTCTCCCGGATGGCAGAGCTTCTCACCCTATCTCTAAGGGAGAGCCCCTCCACCCGGCGGAGGAAACTCATTTCGGCCGCTTGTACCCGTGAGCTTGTCCTTTCGGTCATAACCCAAAGCTTATGGCCATAGGTGAGGATGGGAACCTAGATCGACCGGTAAATTGAGAGCTTTTCCTTCCGGCTCAGCTCCTTCTTCACCACAACGGATCGATACAGCATCCGCATTACTGAAGATGCCGCACCGAGGTACTTGAACTCATCCACTGTTCAAGTCCCTCGGAGTAAGCTCCCCCCAAAAATAAAAAGTGAAATATCTCAGGTTACCCAGAATTCCTTTTTCCGGGGACATTTTTTCCATTGAAAATGAATAGGCCGTTCTTCAAAATTGCACAGTTCCAACATTTCTCAGCCGATTCGAACTGTTACAACATCCACACCCATATCAATCAATCAATCAAAGTTTACTTATTTAGGCCTTAATCACAAGTGTCTCAAAGAGCTGCACAAGCCAACACGACATCCTCTGCTCAGATCCCACATCGGGGCAAGAAAAAAACTTAACACAATGGGGTGAAATGGGAAACCTTGGAGGGGATCGCAGATGTGGGGAACTCTCCCCAACCCCCGGGCGACCGGTGCGATGGACGTCGAGTGGATCTAGTTAATAGTGTGAGAGTCCAGTACATAGTGGGGCCAGCAGGGGATCATTTTGAATGGAAACAAGTCAGCAGCCTGGAGACGTCCCCAACTGACCGACTTTGAACAGCGAGTGGGTCATCTGTGGTCCCCTAATAACCTCTCCAAGCAGGTAAGGGGGGCAGAGCAAAAAAGAGACGGCAGATCAACTGGTCTAAAAGGGGGGTATATTTAAAGGCTAGTGTATACAAATGAGTTTTAAGATGGGACTTAAATGCTTCTACTGAGGTAGCATCTCTAACTGTTACTGAGAGGGCATTCGAGAGTACTGGATCCCCAATAGAAAACGCTCTCAAGCCCGCAGAGTTTTTTTTAGGTTCTGGGAATAACTAATGAGCCGGAGTTCTTTGAACGCCAATTTCTTGCCGGGACATATGGTACATTACAATCAGCAAGATAGGATGGAGCTAGACCAGGCTTGGGCAATTATTTTGACTCGGGGGGGCAAATTTAGAGACAACAGTGTGTCTGGGGGCAGGTGTATCTATTTTTAGGAACACTAATTAAAAACCACACTCTAATGTCTGATTCAGTGCTAAAAACGTTATGACAGACCGCCTTAAAAAACGGAATTTAATTTTTCATTTGTTTACTGAATGAGACACTCAGAATGTACAGCCAAATAAAGAATGTGGGATTTACAATATTAAGAACGATAAAACACTGAATATTGACAACATATGAACCTCACCTACCCTCTCAATCTACATATTTTACAATCAAGCAAAACGTAACGAAAAAATGCAGCAAACACCACAAAATATGAACGCACAGGTAAAACAAAAAACCCCACCTACAATCTTAAATCATCACCAAGCTTTAGAACTTTGTTTTAAAAATCTCCTTCCTCATCTGTCTCCGTACTGCAAAAACTGAAATCTAAGTAAGATTAAATATCTCAAATAAGGGTGATATTTGCTTATTCTCTGTTTAATAAGATAATTCTTGTCACTAAGCTGATTTTATGTTAGTGTTTTACTTGTTTTAAGTGTTTTGGTCTTAAATGATCTCAATAAGAGATTACAGCTTGTTGCTGAGATTTGCTGACCTATATATCGAGTAAAACATGCTTGAAACTAGAATATTAACTGTTACAAAGCTGTGTCATCAACACTAACAGGCATAAAAATAATTTCTTTAAGTAATAATTTCTTATTTCAAGCATGAAAAAAAATCATGACTTTCACACATTTGTGTCTCATAATTAAAACAGATGACAGCCAAATGGACTTTGCTGTTTTATTTTCAATGAAACAATAGAAAATATGGACTCTTATAGTAGCACAGTTGTTATTAGTGTGAATATACTTATTTTAAGGTATTTTTGGGTTCATTGAGGTTAGCTAATTTTACTTGTTTTGGAAAGTTTTGACAAGCCAAATGTTCTTGTTCTATTTTCACATAATTCTACTTAGTTCAAATAATATACCTCTATTTATTTATTTTTTTATTCTTGTTTATGTACGCTGACTTTTTGTAGTGACACCCGCATTTCAGGCTGACACTGTGGAAACGCTCCCCACCCACACTGCTTGGTGCCTCATCTGAGCTGCTGTGACTTAGATGACTATAGTAACTCATTCGATTACCATAGTAACTGGTATATCGTGCAAAAGTGCAGATTCCAACCAATGAAATACTTTGTATAGTTCAAGACTTATAGTCATTTGAAAACATCAATGCACATCATAATGGCAGCTAGAGTTTCCATGTTAAAGATCTAAAAAAAATATTTGGGAATCTCCGGTGGGCCAGATTGAAAAGCGTTACGGGCCGCATGTGGCCTACGGGCCTTAATTTGCCCAGGTCTGAGCTAGACCGTTTGTGGTTTTACATATCGAACTTAAAACAAAATTCCTGGTTTTCACAGAATTCCCTAGAATTTTCTCCCATTTGACAATGAATAGGCATCATACAATCTACTGCATATCCCACCTTTCTCATCTGATTTGAACCGTTCCACACACTCCACTCATCCTGGACATTCAAGCCAGCATGTTTCCCGGTTCTGAAAATTCCGTCATTACCTGGGATTTTACAATAATTTCCCTCCATTGAAAATGAATGGGCAGTATACAAACCTCTCCACATGCCACATTTCTCAACCAATTTGAACCATTCCAACATCCACACACTCCACTCACCCAGATAATTCAAGCATTTTAGTTCCACTCATGTGTATTGGCGGCTTGGCGCACATAAGGCATTTAAATGCGATTCATACAGCAGTTGCAAATTATAGTTATCATTAGACTCCTCATTGTTTTGTTATGTTTTAAACAAAACTACTGAAGGTATTTGTACTGTTTTTCAAAACTTTTTAAATATAAATTAATAGACAAAAAATAATCCATCAAGATAGCATCAGCCAGCAAACTTCAATAGTGGCGTCAGCTATGGAACCATATCATGTAACTTACACCCTTACAAAGACATGAACAGTTTGGAATTTGTTGGGTAGGTTTTAGGGATGCACAAAAAATCGATGGGAAAAATAGCTTGATCTAGATTCGCAGTTACGATGCGAATTAATGTCTAAAAATGTTCTTTAAGAGATGTGTCACAAGCTGCAATAAAGACTCACGCTGCAATGTTGTTAGTATGACGGCCATCATTCCCTTCTTAACCCTATGTCTCCTCGCGAGATCTTACAAGCCAAGACGAGTTGGCCTCATTGAAAACACAACTTTCTTACATGCATTAATGTGTTGCATGCCATGTGTTTTACATGATCGATTATTTTGAGTGTTTCTATTAATGTCTATGAAAAAAAAATCCTCTTATACTGTTCTTCCGGGACCTTCGATTTAAAAGACTGTTGCCAAGTGCCTTTAAAGTACAACAAGACCACGAGGGTTCCAATAATTATCATACTACCGTATTTTTCAGGGTATAAGTGGCTCCGGAGTATAAGTCGCACCTGCCGAAAATGCATAATAAAGAAGGAAAAAAACATATATGTCGCACCGGAGTATAAGTCGCATTTTTGGGGGAAATTTGTTTGATAAAACCCAACACCAAGAATAGACATTTGAAAGGCAATTTAAAATAAATAAAGAATAGTGAACAACCGGCTGAATAAGTGTACGTCATATGACGCATAAATATCCAACGGAGAAGGTGCCTGGTATGTTAACGTAACATATTATGGTAAGAGTCATTCAAATAACTATAACATATAGAACATGCTATACGTTTACCAAACAATCTGTCACTCCTAATCGCTAAATCCGATGAAATCTTATACGTCTAGTCGCTTACGTGAATGAGCTAAATATTATTATTTGATATTTTACAGTAACATGTTAATAATTTCACACATAAGTCGCTCCTGAGTATAAGTCGCACCCCCGGCCAAACTATGAAAAAAACTGCGACTTATAGTCCGAAAAATATGGTAATTAAAATTCTAAACACAGCCTAGCACATTGTGTACAAAGTACTGCACTCTAATATGCACAAAGTACACATTTTTACGGAAAGTTGTGCTACAACTAAAATAACAAATACCTACTGTATATTTCCAGTCTGGTAGTAACTTGCATTTGTTTAGCATAAGAAGGGATGTAATGGACAACATAGAGCGTACAAGTAAACGTTTTAAGTTGTCCTTTGCACATGTCATAGTCTTGCAATGTCTGTTGTAGGGCTGGGCGATATGGCATTTTTTAAATATCTCAATATTTTTAGGCCATATCACGATATATAGCTCAATATTTTGCCTGAACCTTAAATTAACACTTGATGCGTATGATTACACCAGTACGAGGATTCTATGTGTCTACATTAAAACATTCTTTTTCATACTGCATTAATATATGCTCATTTTAAACTTTCAAGCACAGAGGGAAATCACAACTAAGTCAATTGACCAAAACTGTATTTATTAAACAGTTATTAAGCAGTGGCACAAAAAATGTCATTTCAAAACAGAAAGTGCAAGATTGTCAGAGACATTTTAAAACAAGCTACTAGTGCACTTTTGTGCATGATGTCAATAAGATGACATATAAAAACAACACTAAATTAAAGTGCACTTTTTGTACAGAACGCCACAATAATAGTTTAAAACAAATAAAGTGCACTTTTGTGCATGATGTCACACAAGATATTCCAATAACCGTCAAATAAAAATTAGCTGTAAAATAGGAAATCAAATCGCTATGTGGTAGGTTACTGTGGACGTTATCTCCTTATGTTGTTGAGTATTTTTTTCATACGGTGATATGTGGTAATGCTTGCCTCTGCATTTTGTTGGTGTGAAACCGAATGGAGTTGTTGACATGCGGAGTAAACACTCTTCATTCTCTAGTAGGTGACTTTTCAAATGATGGTACATATTAGCAGTAATGCTACTTTTTTGTAGAAACGCATTTGCCACACACTGGAAATATTCCGGTTGCCTGTTCCAGTGGTTCTCAAATGGGGGTACGCGTACCCCTGGGGGTACTTGAAGGTATGCCAAGGGGTACGTGAGATTTTTTTTAAATATTCTAAAAACAGCAACAATTCAAAAATCCTTATAAATATATTCATTGAATAATACTTCAACAAAATATGAATGTAAGTTCATAAACTGTGAAAAGAAATGCAACCATGCAATATTCAGTGTTGACAGCTAGATTTTTTGTGGATATGTTCCATAAATATTGATGTTAAAGATTTCTTTTTTTTTGTGAAGAAATGTTTAGAATTAAGTTCATGAATCCATATGGATCTCGTATTACAATCCCCAAAGAGGGCACTTTAAGTTAATTATTACTTCAATGTGTGGACATCTTTATTCAGAATTGAATCACTTGTTTATTTTTTTAACAAGTTTTTAGTTAGTTTTATATCTTTTTTTCCAAATAGTTCAAGAAAGACCACTACAAATGAGCAATATTTTGCACTGTTATACAATTTAATAAATCAGAAACTAATGACATAGTGCTGTATTTTACTTCTTTATCACTTTTTTTCAACCAAAAATGCGTTGCTCTGATTAGGGGGTACTTGAATTAAAAAAAATGTTCACACGGGGTACATCACTGATAAAAGGTTGAGAACCACTGGTCTGTTCGACATATTCCCACTTGAAGCCAAACCACCGGCAGACGGTGGACCCCCTGCTGTTTTTCTTGGAAATGAATTCTTCCTTCATTTGTTACCAGATTCGCACCTTCTTCCTCTCGTATTACCACTCGCACCGCAGCTAACGTTAACCATGGTGCTACCTCTCTGCTCCGCTTGGGCGTATACGTATGTTACGTATGTAAGAAGGTGCGCTTGCTGTCTGTGAGAAGGGGAGACAAGAAAGAGTGGGAAGAGCCTTTAGTGTAATTGTCAGTAATATGGACAGTAATGCCAGCAGCTAAAAGCAACTGCGTGAGAACATATACTCGAATATCACGATATAGTCATTTTCTATATTGCACGGAGACAAACCGGCGATATATCGAGTATATCAATATATCGCCCAGCCCTAGTCTGTTGTCAATAACACTCACTCTACTTAGAAGCAGAGTTGTGAAGTCAGGACATCATGAAGGTAACTTGGACAGGAAGAACAATCTGGAATGTTTTTCTCCTCTGCTTCTTAGCCTTTTTGCATCGCCTCCATTCAATTCTCTACAAACCCTCCTTGAAATGGAAAAGATTCAATCTTAGACGTATGTTTTGTATTTAGTGTGATGGATAAAGCATTCGGCTGTGCCATTGTTAATGTTGTCAATGCTCTCCTTTTGCTCTTCTACAGAAACACTTTTCCAATTAAAGGTACGTATCGAAGTATGTTTGAATGTGCTTTGCGACAATGTAATGTATTCATTTCTTTCCCTTTGTCCGCCAGTTTACCTCCAAGCAACTGGAGAGACTGGCCAAAAAGGCAGAGAAAGAATCTGAGAAGGAGCAGGCCAAAGTTAAGAAGGTGAGCAAAATCCACACATTTGTCAGTGATTTCAGTCTCCATTTCTATAGAAACACCATTTGTCAGTCAGTGTTTGGGAAATTACTTTTAAAATTATTAGTTTCTTTCTCAAAACAAGTAATTGAATTACTACCGGAATTTCTCATTAATAAATTTTATTAATTACTGTAGAAATATATATTTTTTAAATATAAAGTATAGGCAGTTAAGAGATGTTTAATGGCTAATGTGTGCCTTTTTAAAAGGCGGTACCTGTTGCCAAGCGATGTGTGACGTCAGCGAGGGTCCAGAGAGAATAGTATTAGCTCTAGCACTAGCTTGCTTTATTGTGCTAAAATATACGCTTCAGATAAAACAACGTTAAAGGCCTACTGAAACCCACTACTACCGACCACGCAGTCTGATAGTTTATATATCAATGATGAAATATTAACATTGCAACACATGCCAATACGGCCAGTTTAGTTTACTAAATTACAATTTTAAATTTGCCGCGGAGTTTCCTGTTGAAAACGTCACGGAATGATGACGCGTGTTTGTGACGTTATTGGTTGGAGGGGACATATTAGCCTAGCACCACTTACGGCTAAAAGTCGTCTCTTTTCATCGCGCAATCACACAGTATTTTGGACATCTGTGTTGCTGAATCTTTTGCAATTTGTTCAATTAATAATGGAGAAGCCAAAGTAGAAAGATGGAGGTGGGAAGCTTTTAGCCTTTAGCAACACATACAAACGGTGTTTCCTTGTTTAAAATTCCCGGAGGTGAAGCTTTACTATGGATCAGAGCGGTCAAGCTAACATGGATCATGACTACATGTCAACCGGCAGTTTTCGGAGAGAAAATTCTGATAATAAGTCGCCTCTTACCGGAGATCAGCGGAGCTTCTGTCCTGCTGCAGCTTCGTGAGAGACTGGCGTCAACACACCCGTGGACACACCCCTCCGACTATCAGATACTATTTAACTCACTAAAACACTAGCAACACAATAGAAAGATAAGGGATTTCCCAGAATTATCCTAACAAATGTGTCTAAAAACATCTGAATCGCTCCCAATGCAATCGCCTTTTTTTTTTTACTTTTTTTTTCTAGTCCTTCACTCTAAATTTCCTCATCCACGAATCTTTCATCCTCGCTCAAATTAATGGGGAAATTGTCGCTTTCTCGGTCCGAATGGCCCTTGCTGCTGGAGGCTTACAATATAAACAATGTAAGGAGCTCTACAACCGGAAACGTCACGCGCACATCGTCTGCTACTTCCGGTAAAGGCAAGGCTTTTTTATTAGCGACCAAAAGTTGCAAACTTTATCGTCGATGTTCTCTACTAAATCCTTTCAGCAAAAATATGGCAATATCGCAAAATGATCAAGTATGACACGTAGAATGGACCTGCTATCCCCGTTTAAATAATATAATCTAATTTCAGTCGGCCTTTAAAACAATCTTAGTTTTGAATTGATTAGTATTTGAATTTAAACCACATCTTTATTGAGATCTTAGAAAAGGAAACTTCATCTGTATTATCATTGTTATAATATGTATTAAAATTACAGTAAAAAGTATTTTCTGTATTTTTTGTTTCCAAATGTTTCAAAAAAACAGCACAGATGAGGACAATAATACATAAGACAGTTATGTGCAACACATTTCATTTTTTCCAATGTAACAGCTATTTTTCCGGCTAAAAACTGTTTGACAGCATGTACTTGACTGTAGAAAGATAAGATGACCATTCAGCTCTTTTTATATGAACCAACAGAGGGCGCTCCAGCTCTGCTATTGGTCAAGGTGGGCGTCAAAGTTATTTGGCTATTTGTTTCTATTCATGGATTAGCTTGAAATGTGAACTTTAACTTTTTTTATGAGTTGTCCTATTATAAGACTGAGTAAAAACAAGATGACAATCACAAAACCAACTTCCTCCTTTAGTATTTTGACATCCTCATTCACTCCACTTTTAGTACCATGGCAACATGAACATCCACACGTACAGCAATGTTAGCGTTGAATGAATGAAGAATTCAAGAAGCATATTTAGCTGCAAAAACCTCCTAAATAGCATCAATAATTCAATACCATAACTACTCGTTTGTAATAACTTCCCACAGTTGTAAATCTGCATATTCACAAGAAATGACGAGCAGTGTCACTGATTGTACAAAATATCTGCAATAGACGAGACCAGTGAGGAACATGTGAAACGGTTACCTCGGCAACCGGAGTCTGGTGTGTCAGAAGCAGCTAAGTCATAGGTGATGATCAAACTGCTTTATACAGCACAGACAATATTGGCTCCTAAAGGGGTCTATTATATTTTTTTTCTACATTTAAAACACTTCCTTGTGGTCTTCATCAGTAATTCTTAAACTGTGTTACATCACCTTTTCTTTTAACAACACTCAATAGACGTTTGGGAACTGAGGAAACTAATTGTTGAAGCTCTGAAAGTGGAATTCTTTCCCATTCTTGTTTTATGTAGAGCTTTTGTCGTTCAATAGTCTGGGGTCTCCGTTGTCGTATTTTACGCTTCATAATGTGCCACACATTTTTGATGGGAGACAGGTCTGGACTGCCAGGAAAGTACCCGCACTCTTTTTTTTTACGAAGCCACGCTGTTGTAACACGTGCTGAATGTGGCTTGGAATTGTCTTGCTGAAATAAGCAGGGGCGTTCATGAAAAAGATAGCGGTTGCTCAGTCTTTTACAAGAAAAGATGGGGCTAAGTACACCCCTTTGTCCACAACTGCGTGAGCAAATACTCAAACAGTTTAAGAACGTTTCTCAAAGTGCAATTGCAAGAAATGTAGGGATTTTAACATGTACGGTCAAAAATATCATCAAAAGGTTCAGAGAATCTGGAGAAATCACACCACGTAAGCGGCATGGCCGAAAAGCAACATTGAATGACCATGACCTTCGATCCCTCAGACGGCACTGTATCAAAAACCGACATCAATCTCTAAAGGATATCACCACATGGGCTCAGGTACCCTTCAGAGAACCACTGTCACTAAATACAGTTTGTCGCTACATCTGTAAGTGCAAGTTAAAGCTCTACTATGCAAAGCGTAGTCCATGCAAGATGGACTGATGCAAAGTGGAAAAGTGTTCTGTGGTCTGACGAATCCACATTTCAAATTGTTTTTGGAAACATTCGACATTGTGTCATCCGGACCAAAGGGGAAGCGAACCATCTAGACTGTTATCGACGCAAAGTTCAAAAGTCAGCATCTGTGATGGTACGGGGATGTATTAGTGCCCAAGGCATGGGTAACGTACACGTCTATGAAGGCACCATTAATTCTGAAAGGTACATACAGGTTTTGGAACAACATATGCTGCCATCTAAGCGCCGTCTTTTTCAAGGACGCCCCTGCTTATTTCAGCAAGACAATGCCAAGTCACATTCAGCACGTGTTACAATAGCGTGGCTTTGTAAACAAAGAGTGCGGGTACTTTCATGGTTCGCCTGCAGTCCAGACCTGTCTCCCATGGAAAATGTGTGGCGCATTATGAAGCGTAAAATACGACAGCGGAGACCCCGGACTGTTGAACAACTGAAGCTCTACATAAAACAAGAACGGGTAAGAATTCCACTTTCGAAGCTTCAACAATTAGTTTCCTCAGTTCCCAAACGTTTATTGAGTGTTTTTAAAAGAAAAGGTGGTGTAACACAGTGGTGAACATGCCCTTTCCCAACTACTCTGGCACATGTTGCAGCCATGAAATTCTAAGTAGATTATTATTTGCAAAAAAAAAAAAGTTTCAACATCAAATATCTTGTCTTTGTAGTGCATTCAATTGAATATGGGTTAAAAAGGATTTGCAAATCATTGTATTCCGTTTATATTCACATCTAACACAATTTCCCAACTCATGGAAACGGGGTTTGTAGAATGAACTTATGCTGTCTTTAAGTTAAAATGGAATGGTAAATGTTTTTTGGTGAAAGTAATGACCACAATAATTCATGAAGTCAAGCTCAGTAGTTAAAATGATCCTTACATGTTTGTTCCTGGATACTATATCAATCAATCAATCAATCATTATTGACATAGCCCTAAATCACAAGTGTCTCAAAGGGCTGCACAAGCCACAACGGCATCCTCGGTTCAGTCCCACATAAGGGCCAGGAAAAACTTACAACCCAGTGGGATGTCAATGTGAATGACTATGAGAAACCTTGGAGAGGACCGCAGATCCTCTAGGGGAGACCGGATGCAATGGACGTCAAGTGGGTCTAGCATTATATTGTGAAAGTCCAGTTCATAGTGGATCAAACATAATAGTGAGAGTCCAGTCCATAGTGGGGCCAGCAGGAGACCATCCCGAGCAAAGACGGGTGAGCAGCGCAAAGATGTCCCCAACCGATGCACAGCCAGCATCGGTCCAACCCCGGATCCCGACCCCGGATCCCGACCCCGGACAGCCAGCACTTCATCCATGGCCACCGGACCTGTGCCCCCACCTTCCACAAGGGAGAGGTGGGCAGGAAATAAAAGAAATGGCAGATCAACTGGTCTAAAAAGGGGGTCTGTTTAAAGGCTAGAGTATACAAATGAGTTTTAAGATGGGACTTAAATGCTTTTACTCAGGTTGCATCTCTAACTGTTACCGGGAGGGCATTCCAGAGTACTGGAGCCCCTATAGAAAACATTCTATAGCCTGCAGACTTTTTCTGGGCTCTGGGAATCACTAATAAGCCAGAGTTCTTTGAACGCAGATTTCTAGCCGGGACATATGGTACAATACAATCAATCAATCAATCAATGATTATGTATATAGCACTAAATCACTCGTGTCTCAAATGGCTGCACAAACCACAACAACATAAGGCCAAGGAAAACTCACACCCAGTGGGACGTCGGTGACAATGATGACTATGAGAAACCTTGGAGAGGACCGCATATGTGGGCAACCCCCCACCTCCCCATCCCCTCTAGGGGACCGAAAGCACTGGATGTCGAGCGGGTCTAACATGATACTGTGAAAGCTCAGTCCAAAGTGGATCCAACACAGTAGCGAGAGTCCTGTCCATAGTGGAGCCAACAGGAAACCATCCCAAGCGGAGGCGGATCCCCAGCGCAAAGATGTCCCCAGCCGATACACAGGTGAGTGGTCCATCCTGAGTCCCGACTCTGGACGAGCGGTCCATCCTGGGTCCCAACTCTGGACAGCCAGTACTTCATCCATGGCCACCGGACCGGACCCCCTCCACAAGGGAGGGTGGGACAGAGGGAAAAAAAAGAAAAGAAACGGCAGATCAACTGGTCTAAAAAGGGAGTCTATTTAAAGGCTAGAGTATAGAAATTAGTTTTAAGATGGGACTTAAATGCTTCTACTGAGGTAGCATCTCGAACTGTTACCGGGAGGGCATTCGAGAGTACTGGAGCCCGAACGGAAAACGCTCTATAGCCCGCAGACTTTTTTGGGCTCTGGGAATCACTAATAAGCCGGAGTCCTTTGAACGCAGATTTCTTGCCGGGACATATGGTACAATACAATCGGCAAGATAGGATGGAGCTAAACCGTGGAGTACTTTATACGTAATTAGTAAAACCTTAAAGTCACATCTTAAGTGCACAGGAAGCCAGTGCAGGTGAGCCAGTATAGGCCTAATATGATCAAACTTTCTTGTTCTTGTCAAAAGTCTAGCAGCCGCATTTTGTACCAACTGTAATCTTTTAATGCTAGACATGGGGAGACCTGAAAATAATACGTTACAGTAATCGAGGCGAGACGTAACAAACGCATGGATAATGATCTCAGCGTCAATAGTGGACAGAATGGGGCGAATTTTAGCGATATTACGGAGATGAAAGAAGGCCGTTTTAGTAACGCTTTTAATGTGTGACTCAAAGGAGAGAGTTGGGTCGAAGATAATACCCAGATTTGTTACCGTGTCACCTTGTTTAATTGTTTGGTTGTCAAATGTTAAAGTTGTATTATTAAATAGAGGTCGGTGTCTAGCAGGACCGATAATCAGCATTTGCATATTCTTGGCGCTGAGTTGCAAAAAGTTAGCGAACATCCATTGTTTATTTCATTAAGAAAGGCCTCCAGCTGACTACAATCCGGCGTGTTGGTCAGCTTTAGGGGCATGTAGAGTTGGGTGTCATCAGCATAACAGTGAACGCTAACACCTTATTTGCGTATGATGTCACCTGTCTAACATGCTTCTGCCTGGAGACTTTGTATGTGTAAGTAATATACAACTATCATTGTTTGATACTTGTTTGTAATAACAAATGTGTTGTTTTAGACTGCAATATTGTTCTATTAAAGACAGTTATTATGTATGTCTAGCTTGTTAGCTGTTGTGTAGCGGCTAGCTGCTTTACTTTTTGTAAATGACTTGACCTAAATACAAAACAAACCCCACCTTGTCTGTTTATTGGAGGACATTTTGATGTTAACTGGCTGTCAAGCTTTGCATGACACTGCAGGACTGCTTGTATTGGAGACATTTTACATGCATGCACATTAGAGATGCGCGGTTTGCGGTCTCATCCGCGGAGTCCGCGGGTGACATGACAAAAAAATAGATTTTAAATAGATTCAGGCGGGTGGCGGTTGAACCATTTGGAAATATATGATATACATGGTTCAGAGATCGGTAACTTTTACCGTTCAAAGAGCAATTTTGGACCTGTGTCACTTAGCGAAAAATACATTAGTTGACGTAAACATTCTCAAGTATGTCTTCCGACAGTCACCCAGTTAATAAGTATTAGGGCGTGCTATGAAGCCTTTGCCTTTGACGCCTTCTACAACATGTACAATTTTAATTGCAAGTCCAGCAATATGTTGTGTGTGGCTTCCTCTGACACACGCACACGACTGCAAGGCATACTGGGTGATACAGAGTACACTAATGGTTGTGATATAAACAATTTTAACACTCTTACTAATAGGTGCCACGCTGTGAAGCCACACCAAACAAGAATGACAAACACATTTCGGGAGAACATCCTCACAGTAACACAACATAAACGCAACACAACAAATACCCAAAATCCTTTGCATCCATGACAAACCACCCCACTAGCAGCAAACACCGCCCCCTCCTCCCCCCGTGAGTCGGTAAGGTGGGCGGGGTTGGGGGCGCGGGGGTGTAAAGTATATTCAGGAAATGTCATGGATGCAAAGGATTCTGGGTATTTGTTGTGTTGCGTTTATGTTGTGTTACTGTGAGGATGTTCTCCCGAAATGTGTTTGTCATTCTTGTTTGGTGTGGTGCCACAGCATGGTGCATATTAGTAAGAGTGTTAAAATTGTTTATATCACAACCATTAGTGTACTCTGTATCACCCAGTATGCCCTTCAATCTTGTACGTGTACCCGCGGAAGCTGCATACAACATGTTACTGGACTGGCAAACGGTTCGTACATGTTGTTGAAGGTGTCAAAGGCAATGGCTTCATAGCACGCCCTTATTCTCGTCATCTGAATGAGCGCTATCAGATATTCGCGAGAACGTTGGCGGCTCCCATTACCTTCTTTACTTTGTGACATGGGTCAAACTAGCTCTTTTACTGGTAAAAGTCGCCGACTCCGGATATATAACAACGGGCGGGCGGTTGCGGTTCTGATAAAATGTTGGTTCGGGTGGATGACGACTTTAGTGATGCGGTTGTGGATGATATAATTGCCTATCCGCGCATCTCTAATGCACATGTAATATGATCCGATCAAACTGCCATCCGATATCAATATTGGATCAGAACACCCCTAACTTAAAGCTGTACGAAAGTTTTACAGCAACAGATGATAAAATGAAAGGTCAACTTCATACCTTTTGTACATCAAGGGAGCTTAGTGTTATAGCTCAGTGGTTCTCAAATGGGGGTACACGTACTCCTGGGGGTACTTGAAGGTATGCCAAAGGGTACGTGAGATTTTTTTAAAAATTGCAACAATTCAAAAATCCTTTATAAATTTATTTATTGAATAATACTTCAACCAAATATCAAAGTAAGTTCATAAACTGTGAAAAAAATACAACAATATTCAGTGTTGACAGCTACATTTTTTGGGGATATGTTCCATAAATATTGATGTTAAAAATGTGTTTTTTTGCGACGAAATGTTTCGAATTAAGTTCATCAATCCAGATGGATCTCTATTACAATCCCCAAAAGAGGGCACTTTAAGTTGAGGATTACTTCAATGTGTATAAATCTTTATTTATAATTGAATCACTTGTTTATTTTTCAAAAAGGTTTTAGTTATTTTTATATCACTTTTTTCCAAATAGTTCAAGAAAGACCACTACAAATTAGCAATATTTTGCACTGTTATACAGTTTAATAAATTAAAAACTGATGACATAGTGATGTATTTGACTTCTTTATCTCTTTTTATCAACCAAAAAGGCTTTGCTCTGATTAGGGGGTACTTGAATTACAAAAGTGTTCACAGGGGTTACATCACTGAAAAAAGGTTGAGAACCACTGTTGTAGCTGACAAAGTAAATGAGTGTAATATCTAATCATATATCATCAATAATGAATGTATTGTATTTTTATGAATACTCTTGTGTTTTTTTTGTAACACAGGCTCTCCAACAGAAAAATGTGGAAGTTGCTCGAGTGTATGCAGAGAATGCAATCAGGAAAAAGAATGAAGGTCTGAACTGGCTGCGTATGGCGTCTCGCGTCGATGCGGTGGCTTCGAAAGTGCAGACGGCCGTCACCATGAAATCAGTATGTTAGTATTGCATTGCTAACATGCTAACTTTTAGCACGCTAATGTAAGCGTGCCAGTTTTTTAAGCACATTTTGCAGGTATTCACCCAAGAGTCATATATTTTGTTCTTTCATGCATGCCAACCGATAAAGGGGAACTGCCCTTTTTTTGGAATTTAGCCTATCGTTCACAATCATTTATGAAAAAGACATGACGATGGATGTATTTCTATGCACGGACTTTTATTTATGTTTATTTACGAGATAGAATGCATTAAAAAAAATCCATCTTCATATCTATACGCCAATATGCATCCTATCTCGTAAATAAATGTAAATAAAAGTCAACTTATAACGAAGTCAATGGGAAGTTATCTATTCCGCTCATAAAACCCAATAAAAAATAACTTCCAAAAAGCGCTAAAAATATCCCATTTACATATTATGACTTGAATATTAAGTATTAGGGATATTGTTGTTGTTAAAGCATATTTCTTTTTTTTTTTCCTGTCCAGCGTCTCAGGCAAATCGTATAATTAATATAGATGCCCATATCGGCTGTTCAGATGTCCTTTACAAAAGAGAAGTGTAGGATACTTGTTCCCCTTTTTGAATTTGACTTTATTAAATGTATTTATATTATCATTTGGTGCTGCCGGGCAGGAGGGGATAGAAAGAAAAAAAGGAGAACTATTTCTAAAGGCGCTGTGATCACTAGTGTGTGTTCCTATGTTAACATCTTCGAGTGGTAACAAGTTCCCTCGCTTTCTTTGCTTGGGAAAATTTATTGGATATCACAAATAATGTCTTTCACCTGGGAAGTAAAAGGACAAGGATATAATCCGACATGTTGGTACACTTTGACATCCAATTTACACCCGTAAATGGCGAGAACGACAGAAAAAGAGGCTTGGTTGCACCCCCCTATTCTTCGCGAGGATTATAGAACCTTTATTTAACCAGAAAAGAAACCCATTGAGCTCAAGATCTCTTTCACAAGGGTGATCTGGCCAAGAGGTCAACAGCACATGTCACAGAGCAGTTTCAAATAGTAATATGTTTAGACATACATTTTAAAATATATAAAAGAGAACTGTATAACAATAAAGATTTACACCTTTTAAAAACACAGGCAATGTGCAAACGTCTCTAGCTGTCTGTCACTCAGGATAGAATGAAAGGCTCCAAATGGAAGTAGTTCTGTGAGTTTAAATTTCGTCTGCAATGTATTCCATGCCATAAGAGCAGCAATGCCAAAAGCTCCTCTGCCAAACTCAGTCCGTGCATGGGGAACAGTTAAAACATACAAATTGTTAGAACTTAATGCGTAAAAGCTGCTTTTTCTTTGTAACAAAGTTAGTATGGAGGCATTAAACCTAAAAGAGCCTGGTAAATGATAGTCAGCCAATGTGTGTATCGGCGTGCACTCAATGAAGATAAGTCTGACTTCATATACAGTTGACAGTGGTGGGTGAGACTACGACAGCCAGTAACAAACCTTAGTGCTGAGTGAAAAACTGTGTCCAAGGACTGAAGGCATTTAGAAGAAGCACTAAAATAAAGCACGTCTCTATAATCAATTACGGGCAAGATAGTCGCTGTCACCAATTTCTTTCTGACTTTAAGAAAAAAGCAGTTTTTATTTCTAAAAAAGAAACCAAGCTTTACCCTAAGCTTAGAAACCGAGTTGTTAATATGGGCTTTAAATGAAAGCTCCTGATCAAGCGTAAAACCCAAGTATTTGTCATTTAAGATTTGCTCTAAAGGGTTTCCATTTGATCCATCCATCTTCCTCCGCTTATCCAAGGTCGGGTCGCGGGGGCAACAGCCTAAGCAGAGAAACCCAGACTTCCCTCTCCCCAGCCACTTTGTCTAGCTCTTCCCGGGGGATCCCGAGGCGTTCCCAGGCCAGCCGGGAGACATAGTCCTCCCAACGTGTCCTGGGTCTTCCCCGTGGCCTCCTACCGGTTGGACGTGCCCTAAACACCTCCCTAGGGAGGCGTTCGGGTGGCATCCTGACCAGATGCCCGAACCACCTCATCTGGCTCCTCTCGATGTGAAGGAGCAGCGGCTTTACTTTGAGTTCCTCCCGGATGGCAGAGCTTCTCACCCTATCTCTAAGGGAGAGCCCCGCCACACGGCGGAGGAAACTCATTTCAGCCGCTTGTACCCGTGATCTTATCCTTTCGGTCATGACCCAAAGCTCATGACCATAGGTGAGGATGGGAACGTAGATCGACCGGTAAATTGAGAGCTTTGCCTTCCGGCTCAGCTCCTTCTTCACCACAACGGATCGGTACAACGTCCGCATTACTGAAGATCCACTCTTCCCTCACTCGTGAACAAGACTCCTAGGTACTTGAACTCCTCCACTTGGGGCAGGGTCTCCTCCCCAACCCGGAGGTGGCAGTCCACCCTTTTCCGGGCGAGAACCATGGACTCGGACTTGGAGGTGCTGATTCTCATTCCGGTCGCTTCACACTCGGCTGCAAACCGATCCAGTGAGAGCTGAAGATCCCGGTCAGATGAAGCCATCAGGACCACATCATCTGCAAAAAGCAGAGACCTAATCCTGCGGTCACCAAACCAGAACCCCTCAACGCCTTGGCTGCGCCTAGAAATTCTGTCCATAAAAGTTCTGAACAGAATCGGTGACAAAGGACAGCCTTGGCGGAGTCCAACCCTCACTGGAAATGTGTTCTACTTACTGCCGGCAATGCAGCCCATTTTTCTTCAAGTGCCTCCTTAGTGTGCATTTTGAAACAGCCACACCACAATTTTTCAGAGTCCTGTACTTCAGCTGAAGTTATTTGTGGATTTTTCTTTGCATCTCGAAAAATTTTCCTAGCTGGTGTGGCTGAAATGTTTGCCAGTCCACCTGAATCCCTCATTTTCCATTTCTTAATCAGCGTTTGAACACTGCTGATTGGCATTCTCTATTCTTTGGATATCTGTTTATGCCCCTTTCCTGTTTTATGCAGTTCAATTACCTTTTCTTGCAGATCCTTTGACAATTATTTTGCCTTCCCCATGACTCAGAATCCAGAAACATCAGTGCAGCACTGGATGAAAGATGCAATGGTCTGTCAGAAGCCCAGAAACTCACTTACTTTTTATACACACACATTAATTTCAAACAAACATGTCTCAGGTGAGGATTGGAACCTTGATTAGCCATGCAAACCTGTTTTTGTCAACTGTTGTGCATGTTATCAGATCAAAGTCACTGGGTTATGTTAACTTTTGATCAGGGTCATTTGGGTACTTTCTTTTGTCATTTTGATTTAAAAAGAGTGAACACAGTTGTTTGCCAATAAATAGTTTCAGACAACCATTAAGCATGAGTGGAGGAAATGTTTTTGTGTTATTATTCATATTCTCTGAAGAATGGCCAAGAAATCCTAAATTCTCCAAGGGTATGTAAACTTTGTGGATAACAAGGTGTTTGATTTCTTGTGATACAGGTGACTAAAAACATGAGCCAGGTGACCAAGGCCCTGGACAAAGCTCTCCACTCTATGGACCTCCAAAAGGTCTCTGTTGTCATGGATAAGTTTGAAAGCCAAGTCCAGAACCTGGATGTCCACACCTCGGTAAGTGCCCATGGAAGCACGCATGTTGTAACTTTTGATCACACGACATCTTTCCCACTCCCAGGTGATGGAGGACTCCATGAGCTCAGCAATGACACTAACCACGCCGCAGGAACAGGTGGATGACTTGATCCACCAAATAGCAGAGCAGAACGGTCTGGAGGTGATGGACCAGCTGGACAAGTTGCCCGCAGGAGCCACCTCGGTGGGTGCAGAGAGTTCCCGCGCCCAGGAGAAGGAAGACCAGCTTTCTAGACGGTAATAACAATCACCACTTTCACTTTACAAACGGGCCTGGAATCAAAGATGACGCACGACAGAACTAAGTATACTTCTATTTTGTTCCTTTCTTTACTCCTGTTTCCAAAAGTCAGAAAAAACTACAGATGTCCGCTATTATCGCCCGATAAATGCTTTCGATTGTAATATGGGTTTCAAAAAGTAAAATATATGACTTTTTAAAACGCAGCTGTGTACACGGACGTAGGGAGAAGTACAGAGCGCCAATAAACCTTAAAGGTGCCTTTGCGTGCCAGCCCAGTCACATAATATCTACGGCTTTTCACAAACACAAGTGAATGCAAGGCATACTTGGTCAACAGCCATACAGGTCACACTGAGGGTGGCTGTAAAAAAACTTTAACACTGTTACAAATATGTGCCACACTGTGAATCCACACCAAACAAGAATGACAAACACATTTCGGGAGAACAGCCGCACCGTAAAACAACATAAACACAACATAACAAATACCCAGAATCCCTTGCAGTACTAACTCTTCCGGGACGCTACAATATACCCCTCCCCCCCAATACCGCCCACCTCAACCCCCATCCCCCATATACGGAGGTCTCAAGGTTGGCAAGTATGCAAAACTGTACTGAATAAATTATGTGTTGTTTTTTTTGTTTAAAGTTTTGGTTGGATTATGGAATCTGTATAAAAGCAGCTTCCATGGAATGCTCATTCACAAACATGAATGAGGCGAGGGTCACCTCTTTGTGAACGAATGCGTGAGCAAATTGTCCAACAGTTTAAGAACAACATTTCTCAACCAGCTATTGCAATTTGCAATAGCTGTTTGAGAAATTGCAATTTGCAATTTAGGGATTTCGCCATCTACAATCCGTAATACCTTCAAAAAGTTCAGAGAATCTGGAAAAATCATTCCACGTAAGCCATGATATTATGGACATTCGATCCCTCAGGCGGTGCTACAACAAAAAGCGACATCAGTGTGTAAAGGACATCACCACATGGGCTCAGGAACACCTCAGAAAACCACAGTCAGTAACTACAGTTCGTCGCTACATCTGTAAGGGCAAGTTGAAACTCTACCATGCAAAGCGAAAGCCATTTATCAACAATGAGTTTATAGTAGGTGTGTGAATGATCAACAATCAATATTATTGGCAGAAATAGAGGGCCCCAAAACCAAATTTTGCCTAGGGCCCCATGGAAGCTTGGTGAGAGGAGGGTAAAGGTAACCTAATTTCATTTTTATAGGGTTCTAATTATGTAAAAAAAAAAAAAAAATGTATTTAGAAGGTACTGCATTAAAAAGCGATATCAGTGTGTAAAGGATATCACCACATGGGCTCAGGAACACTTCAGAAAACCACAGTCAGTAACCACAGTTTGTCGCTACATCTGTCAGGGCAAGTTGATACTCTACCATGCAAAGCGAAAGCCATTCATCAACAATGAGTTTATAGTAGGTGTGTGAATGATCAACAATCAATATTATTGGCAGAAATAGAGGGCCCCAAAACCAAATTTTGCCTAGGGCCCCTTGGAGGCTTGGTGAGAGGAGGGTAAAGGTAACCTAATTTCATTTTTATAAGGTTCTAATTATGTAAAAAAAAAAAAAAAAAAACATATTTAGGAGGTACTGCGTCAAAAAGCAATATCAGTGTATAAAGGATATCACCACATGGGCTCAGGAACACTTCAGAAAACCACTGTCAGTAACTACAGCTGGTCACTACATCTGTAAATGCAAGTTAAAACTCTACCATGCAAAGCGAAAGCCATTTATCAACAATGAGTTTATAGTAGGTGTGTGAATGATCAACAATCAATATTATTGGCAGAAATAGAGGGCCCCAAAATCAAATTTTGCTTAGGGCCCCTTGGAGGCTTGGGGAGAGGAGGGTAAAGGTAACCTAATTTCATTTTTATAGGGTTGTAATTATGGAAAAAAAGAAAAAAACATATTTAGAAGGTACTGCATCAAAACGCAATATCAGTGTGTAAATGATATCACCACGTGGGCTCAGGAACACTTCAGAAAAGCAATGTCAGTAACTACAGTTGGTCGCTACATCTGTAAGGGAAAGTTAAAACTCTACAATGCAAAGCAAAAGCCATTCATCAACAATGAGTTTATAGTAGGTGCGTGAGTGATCAACAGTTAAGATTATTGGCAGAAATAGAGGGCCCCAAAAACTAATTTTGCCTAGGGCCCCATGGAGGTATGGTGAGAGGAGGGTAAAGGTAACCTAATTTCATTCTTATAGGGTTGGTATTATGTAGAAAAAAACGCATGTAGAAGGTACTGCATCAAAATGCGATATCAGTGTGTAAAGGATATCACCACATGGGCTCAGGAACACTTCAGAAAACCACTGTCAGTAACTACAGTTGGTCGCTACATCTGTATGGGCAAGTTAAAACACTACAATGCAAAGCAAAAGCCATTCATCAACAATGAGTTTATAGTAGGTGTGTGAATGATCAACAATCAAGATTATTGGCAGAAATGACGGGCCCCAAAACCAAATTTTGCCTAGGGCCCCATGGAGGCTTGGTGAGAGGAGGGTAAAGGTTGCCTAATTTCATTTTTTATAGGGTTGTAATTATGTAAAAAAAAAAAAAAAAAAACGTATTTAGAAGGCCGTTTGCTGTTTTTTCTATATTTATTCATAATATTTTTCCCCCATGTCTTTTTCTTTTCATTCGTGTGTTGCAGGTTGGCAGCCCTGCGGAACTGAGAGGCAACAAACAAAGCCAGCCTCTGGTGGTGGGAGAACTTTCTGTATTTGTGCTCGACCATTACACACACACACACACACACACACACACACGGTAACCTGAGTTTACCTATAAAACTCAGGTGTATCCTCCTCTTTTGTTTCTGTATGTCATTTAACCCTCCATAATGTTCCTTCTTTCTATTTTATACAATAAGTTGTGTGCTCTCAACATCCAAACTGTTTTTTCAACTCCTTTACAGCGTAGGTGTCCAAAGCGTGTAAATGCACTTAATGAACTGAGCATGTCAAGGCTGGAAAGGTTTTTCAACGGGTGGAAAGATGCTCTCCAGCCTTCCCTCAATAATACACTTACGTGGTCAGCGATAACCCAAACTAACACGTTTGTTGCAGAGGTCAATAAAAAGGTGTTAGCCAGGAAATAGTTCGCATGTCCACAGGTGTTGCATTTGGACACCACCCACTGGAGTTCCTGCATGTAAAACTTGATGATGAAGGACATGTTATTAATATTGACGCTGCACAATCCTCGCTTAGTACACTCAGTTTTTTTACCAAATTTACGCCTTCATCCATACTCGAAATGCCTATGATTGGGCGACGCTCGCTCTTCTCCTGACAGTGCCTGAAGGAAAAGTGATGATGCTAAAACACACGCGATGATGCTATGTGCTTCTTTCGGACAAATTCCTTATTCAAAGCTTTTTGTCTGACATCCCACAGGTTCAGCTTTTATTTTGTAGATGTGTATAGAGCAGGCCTGGGCAATTATTTTGACTCTGGGGCCAAATTTAGAGGGGAAAAAATGTGTCTGGGGGCCAGTATATCGGATTTTTAGGAACACTTATACAAAACCTCACTAATGTCTGGTTGAATGTTAAAAACATTATGACCGCCTGAAAAAACGGAATGGAATTTTGCATATGTTTTGCTGGATGAGACACCCGGAATGTACATGAAAATAAAGAACGTGGGATTTACAATATTAGCTACGACCGATAAAACACTGAATATTGACAACATGAACGTCACACACCCTCTCGATCGACATATTTTACAATCAAGCAAAATGGAACAAAAATGCAACATACACAGCGAAATATGAACGCCAAGGGTAAAAAAATAAACCTACCTACAATCTGATATATCTGATATATCACTAAGCTTGAGAAGTTTGTTGTAAAAATCTCCTTTTTTACAACATTTCAGGCTGACACTGTTGAAACGCTCCACTCCCACAGTGCTTGGTGCCTCATCTGAGCTGCTGTGACTTAGATTACCATAATAACTAATGAAATTACCATAGTAACTAATGAAATTACCATAATAACTAATTACATTACCATAGCAACTAGTATATCATGCAAAAGCCCAGTTTCCAAACATTGAAATACTTTATATAGTTCAAAACTTACAGCCATTAGAAAACATCATAATGGCAGCTACACTTTGCATCTTTAAAGATCTGAAAAAATTATTAGGGGATGTCTGGTGGGCCAGATTGAAAAGCTTAATGGGTTGAATGTGGCCCCCAGGCCTTAACTTGCCCAGGTCTGGTATAGAACCTAAATGCTGTCTTTAAGAGCAGCATATATTGAAAGACATCAAAAGGGTTTACAACACGCACATTTTTCTTGTTGTTTGAACTACTGAGTCGTTATTTTTCTGTCACATTTAAAAAGCTTCTTTTCCTTCTCTGGGGAAGCCAGGCCTTGACTTTCTTGTGCTTCATTCAAAGCAAAGGAAGGTTGTTTTTTTTCCCCCTGACTTTTTACGCTGACATCAGGACTTTGCTGCACTTTCAATGATGTTTTGGAAATAAAACATGATCTTCAAACCTCCATCGTCGTCGCATCGATACGTCGTGTGACTTACGGTGTCGTCCTTTGGAAGAATTTGGATCAGTATCCTTTGATACAGCTGAGATTATTTAACACATGACAGTGAGAAAGGTTTCATTCCACAAGCTGTGTATTTACAGTAAATAGGAAAGAAAAAGCCGCACATATTAGTATCAGCCAAATATCCATAAAGTATCGATACCAAGTGTGGATTAGTATGAGAAACTAATATACTACACAGTTACATACATACTACATACTGTTTGTTTAATTTAATAAACATGTAAATACTTTAATAGGTACATGCACATACAGTTTATTTAGAGTGTAATAAACATGTACATAGTTTAATAATATGTATACACTATTTGTTTAGTGTAGTAAACATTTATGAAGTTTACATGTACATACAGTTCAAATGAAGTGGAGGGTGTAATAAACGTGTACATAGTTAACCTGTACATACAGTTTATGTTTAAAGTAATAAACATACACGTAGTTTACTTATATGTATATACAGTTTGTAAGGGGTAATAATCATGTACATTGTTTATATGTACAAACCCTGTTTCCATTTGAATTGGGAAATTGTGTTAGATGTAAATATAAACGGAATACAATGATTTTCAAATCATTTTCAACCCATATTCAGTTGAATATGCTACAAAGACAACATATTCGATGTTCAAACTGATAAACTTTTTTTATTTTTTATTTTTTTGCAAATAAGCATTAACTTTAGAATTTGATGCCAGCAACAGGTGACAAAGAAGTTGGGAAAAGTGGCAATAAATACTGATAAAGTTGAGGAATGCTCATCAAACACTTAATTGGAACATCCCACAAGTGTGCAGGCTAATTGGGAACAAGTGGGTGCCATGATTGGATATAAAAGCAGCTTCCATGAAATTCTAAGTAATTCACAAACAAGGATGGGACGAGGGTCACCACTTTGTAAGCAAATTGTCGAACAGTTTTAGAACAACATTTCTCAACGAGCTATTGCAAGGAATTTAGGGATTTTACCATCTACGGTCCTTAAAATCATCAAAAAATTCAGTTAATCTGAAGAAATCACTGCACGTAAGCGATGATATTCTGGACTATTGATTTCTCAGGCGGTACTGCATCAAAAACCGACCGTGTGTAAAGGATATCACCACACGGGCTCAGGAACACTTCACAAAACCACTGTCAGCAACTACAGTTGGTCGCTACATCTGTAAGTGCAAGTTCAAACTCTACTATGCAAAGCCAAACCCATTTATCAACAATACCCTGAAACCCCACCGGCCTGGCTGGGCCCCGAGCTCACCTAAGATGGACTGATGCAAAGTGGAAAGGGGTTCTGTGGTCTGACGAGTCCACATTTCAAATTATATTTGGAAACAGAGGATGTGGTGTCCCCCAGAAAAAAGAGGAAAATAACCATCTGGATTGTTATAGGCGCAAAGTTCAAAAGCCAGCATCTGTGATGGTATGGGGGTGCATTAGTGCCCAAGGCATGGGTAACTTACACATCTGTGAAGACACCATTAATGCTGAAAGGTCCATGCAGGTTTTGGAGCTAAATATGTTGTCATCCAAGCAATGTTATCATGGACGCCCCTGCTTATTTCAGCAAGACAAGTGGTACAACAGGGTGGCTTTGTAAAAAATAAAAAAAAAAGAGTGCGGGTACTTTCCTGGCCCGCCTGCAGTCCAGACCTGTCCCCCATCAAAAATGTGTGGCGCATTATGAAGCATAAAATACGACAGCAGAGACCCCGGACTGTTGAACGACTGAAGCTCTACATAAAACAAGAATGGGAAAGAATTCCACTTTCAAAGCTTCAACAATTAGTTTCCTCAGTTCCCAAACGTTTATTGAGTGTTGTTAAAAGAAAAGGTGATGTAACACAGTGGTGAACATGCCTTTTCCCAACTACTTTGGAATGTGTTGCAGCCATGAAATTCTAAGTTAATTATTATTTGCAAAAAAAAATAAAGGTTTATGAGTTTGGACATCAAAAATCTTGTCTTTGTAGTGCATTCAATTAAATATGGGTTGAAAAAGATTAGCAAATCATTGTATTCCGTTTGTATTTACATCTAACACAATTTCACAGCTCATATGGAAACGGGGTTTGTACATTGTTTAGATTTACATGTAGTTTGTTTAGGGGTAATAAACATGTACATTGTTAATATGTACATGCACATACAGTTTATATTAAGGTAGCGTTTAATGAACATGTACATGTACATAGGGTTTAGGGTAAAGTGTAATTAACATTTAAATTGTTTCATGTAATGAACATGTACATATGTTTTTATATGTTCAACGTACATACAGTTTTTGTTTACTGTAACCTAATAAATGCGTACACAGTTTATGGTTATGTACATACTTGGATTACTCGGGGCTCAGGCGTTTCTCCAAAGGTGGAAACATTGCCCAAGAAGAAGCAGGAAGTGGCCAGATTGATCTTCAAAATAAAAAATGTAGCTTATTTTACTCACTGCGATTATCTTGTTCCGGGTCACAGATTACTTTGATCACTGTTGTTTAAGCTAACATGATAATACGCTTTTATTTGTCCTAATAAGCTGCTTTGGCAAATATATTTGTACTAAAGCATGTTTTATTTTGAAATACATGAAATAGAATGTAATATCCGATGCATTAAACAAGAATTGTTTTTTTTTTAATCTTCGTATCAGACCCCTTCAAACACCTTTCAATGATTTTTGTGATTAATTTGTTGACAATGCTTATAATTAGAATATAACACTGCTTTAGGCAAAACACAACGTATGGTGTACAGCATAAATATATATTTGAGCAACACGAAGTACGTGTGAAAATAAACAAGAACACCGAAGGGATTGTGTTTGTATCAATCCGCCGATACCAAGTAAAGGGCCAGTTCTGACAGTACTAAAACAATCCCTCAGTTGTTTTGATTTTAGTTTATTGGTTATGATTTAAATAAAACTTAGGAAAACCATCTTGAAAAAAATCGATATTATTACATTAGTATCGTCATGAGGCCGGCGTTGGTATCAACGCTGCTTGCGTCAGGGTCGACCCAGAAAAAAACAGTATGCGTGGAAAATAATTGTAAACTTATCGGCTATCGCTAGTATCGACGCTGATATGTTTGTATGAATTCGCCGATACCAAATATAGGGCCAGTTGGCCCAGTTCTGACAATGTTTTTAAAATAATCCCTCAGTTGTTTTGTTTTTAGTTTATTGGTTATGATTGCAATAAAACTTAGGACAAACATCTTGAAACTGAAAAAAAATCGACATTATCACATTAGCATCGTAATGAGGCCGGCGTTGGTATCAGCGCTGCCGACGTCAGGGTCGACCCTGAAGGAACAGTATGTGTGGAAAATAAACAAGAACACTAAAAAAACATCTCGCATCGCTAGTATCGACCCTGATATGTTTGTTTTAATCCGCCGATACCAATAGGGCCAGTTCTGACGATACTAAAGAAAAATCCCTGAGTTGTTTTGTTGGTTTAAATAAAACTTAGGAAAAACATCTTGAAATGAAAAAAAACAACAACAATCGATATTATCACTTTAGTATCGTCGTGAGGCGCGCATTGGTATCGACGCCGCCAACGTCAGGGTCGACCCTGAAGAAACAGTATGTGTGGAAAATAAACAACACTGAAAAATAGTAAACTCATCAACCATCGCTAGTATCGACACTGATGTTTGTATTAATCCGCCGATACCAAGTATAGTTTTGACAATACTTAGAAGAAATCCCTCAGTTGTTTTGTTTTTAGTTTATTGGTTATGATTTAAATAAAACTTAGTAAAAAAAATCCTGAAAAAAAAACAACCATCCATATGATCACATTAGTTGTATCGTCATGTGTTCAGCGTTGGTATCAACGCTGCCGACGTCAGGGTCGACCCTGAAGAAACAGTATGTGTGGAAAATAAACAAGAACAGTAAAACATAATAAACACATGTCACATCGCTAGTATCGACCCTGATATGTTTGTATTAATCCGCCGATACCAAGTATAGGGCCAGTTCTGACAATACTAAAGAAAAATCCCTCATTTGTTTTGTTTTTAGATTATTGGTTATGATTGAAATAAAACTTTAGAAAAACATCTTGAAAAAAAAAATCGATATCACATTAGTATCGTCATGAAGCCCGCGCGGAATCGACGCCCCCCACATCAGGGTCGACCCTGAAGAAACAGTATGTGTGGAAAATAAACAAGAACACTGACAAATAGTAATCTCATCGACCATCGCTAGTATCGACGCTGATATGTTTGTAGTAATCCGCCGATACCAAATATAGGGCCAGTTCTGACAATATATATTTTTAAATCCCTTGGTTGTTTTGTTTTTACTTTATTGGTTATGATTTAAATAAAACTTGAGGAAAACATCTTGGAAAAAAAAATCGATATTATCACATTAGTATCGTCATGAGGCTGCTGTTGGTATCGACGCCGCCGACGTCAGGGTCGACCCTGAAGAAACAATATGTGTGGAAAAAAAACAAGAACACTGAAAAATAGTAAACTCATCGGCTATCGCTAGTATCGACATTGATGTTTGTATTAATACGCCGATACCACGTATAGTTCTGCCAATACTTTAAAAAAGTCCCCCAGTTGTTTTGTTTTTAGTTTATTGGTTATAATTTAAATACAACTTAGAAAAACATATTGGAAAAAAATCGATATTATCACATTAGTATCATCATGAGGCCGGCTTTGGAATCGACGCCACCGACGTCAGGGTCGACCTTGTAGAAACAGTATGTGTGGGGAAAAATCAAGAACTTCGAAAAATAGTAAACTCATCGACCATCGCTAGTATCGACCCTGATATGTTTGTATCAATCCGCCGATAACAAATATAGTTTTGACAATATTTTTAAAAAAAATTCCTCAGTTTTGTTCTTAGTTTATTGGTTCAATAAAACTTAAAAAAATCGATATTATCACATTAGTATCGATCGTCATGAGGCCGGCGTTGGTATCACCACCGCCGACTTCAGGGTCGACCCTGAAGAAACAGTATATGTGGGAGAAAAAAAAAGAACACTGAAAAATAGTAAACTCATCGACCTTCACTAGTATCGACCCTGATGTTTGTATCAATCCGGCGATAACAAATATAGTTTTGACAATGTTTTTTTTTTTTTAATCCCTCAGTTGTTTTGTTTTTAGTTTTTTGGTTAAATAAAACTTTAGAAAAACAGCTTGAAAAAAAAAGTCAATATTATCACATTAGTATCGTCATGAGGGCGGCGTTGGTATCGACGCTGCTGACTTCAGGGTTGACCCTGAAGAAACAGTATGTGTGGAAAATAAACAAGAACACTGAACAATTGTAAACTTATCGACCATCGCTAGTATCGACCCTGATATGTTTGTATCAATCCGCCGATAACAAGTATAGTTCTGCCAATATTTAAAAAAAAAATCCCCCAATTGTTTTGTTTTTAGTTCATTGGTTATAATTAAAATAAAACTTAGGAAAAACAATTGAAAAAAATGTTTTATATTATCACATTAGTATCGTCATGGGGCCGGGGTTGGTATCGACGCCGCCGACGCCAGGGTCGACCCTGAAGAAACAGTATGTGTGGAAAAAAAAACAAGAACACTGAAAAATAGTAAACTCATCGACCATCGCTAGTATCGACTCTGATCAGTTTGTATCAATCCACCGATAACAAATATAGTTTTGACAATATATATTTTTTTAAATCCCTCAGTTGTTTTGTTTTTAGTTTATTGGTTGAATAAAACTTTAGAAAAACAGCTTGGAAAAAAAAAGTCGATATTATCACATTAGTATCGTCATGAGGGCGGCGTTAGTGTCGACGCTGCTGACGTCAGGGTCAACCCTGAAGAAACAGTATGTGTGGAAAATAAACAAGAACACTGAACAATAGTAAACTTATCGACCATCGACACTGATATGTTTGTATCAATCCTTCGATAACAAATATAGTTTTGACAATATTTTTTTTTTTAAATCCCTCAGTTGTTTTGTTTTTAGTTTATTGGTTAAATAAAACTTTAGAAAAACAGCTTGAAAAAAAATCGATATTATCACGTTAGTATCGTCATGAGGGCGGCGTTGGTATCGACGCCGCCGACGTCAGGGTCGACCCTGAAGAAACAGTATGTGTGGAAAAAAACAAGAACACTGAACAATTGTAAACTCATCGACCATCGCTAGTATCGACATTGATGTTTGTATTAAACCGCCGATACCAAGTATAGTTCTGCCAATACTTAAAATAAATCCCCTAGTTGTTTTGTTTTTAGTTTATTGGTTATAATTTACATAAAACTTAGGAAAAACATTTGAAAAAAAGTCGATATTGTCACATTAGTATCGCCATGAGACCAGCGTTGGTATCAAGGCAGGTGAGGTCAGGATCGACCCTGAAGAAACAGTATGTGTGGAAAATAAAAAAGAACACTGAACAATTGTAAACTCATCGACCATCGCTAGTATCGACATTGATGTTTGTATTAAACCGCCGATACCACGTATAGTTCTGCCAATACTTAAAATAAATCCCCTAGTTGTTTTGTTTTTAGTTTATTGGTTATAATTTACATAAAACTTAGGAAAAACATTTGAAAAAAAGTTGATATTGTCACATTAGTATCGCCATGAGACCAGCGTTGCTATCAAGGCAGGTGAGGTCAGGGTCGACCCTGAAGAAACAGTATGTGTGGAAAATAAAAAAGAACACTGAACAATTGTAAACTTATCGACCATCGCTAGTATCGACCCTGATATATTTGTATTAATCCGCCGACACCAAGTATAGTTCTGCCAATACGTAAAAAAAATCCCTCAATTGTTTAGTTTTTAGTTTATAGGTTATGATATAAATAAAACCTAGGACAAAATATTGTGAAATTAAAAAAGAGTAGATACTGTCTATCTGTGTTGGCCCTGCGATGAGGTGGCGACTTGTCCAGGGTGTACCCCGCCTTCCGCCCGATTGTAGCTGAGATAGGCGCCAGCGCCCCCCGCGACCCCAAAAGGGAATAAGCGGTAGAAAATGGATGGATGGATGGATGGTTATGATTTAAATAAAACTTGGGAAAAACATCCTGAAATGAAAAACAAAACAAAACAACCATCGATATGATCACATAGTAGTATCGTCATGGGTCCAGCGTTGGTATTGACACTGCCGACGTCAGTGTCGAGCCTGAAGTAACATTATGTGTGGAGAAAAAAAACAAGAACACTGAAAAATAGTAAACTCATCGACCATCGCTATAGTATCGACCCTGATATGTTTGTATCAATCCGCCGATAACAAATATAGTTTTGACAATATTTAAAATAAAAATCCCTCAGTTGTTTTGTTTTTAGTCTATTGGTTATGATTACAAAAATATGAAAAACGATATCATCACACTGGTTATGATTTAAATAAAATTTGGAAAAACATATTGAAATGAAGAAAAAAAAACAATGATATCACATTAGTATCGTCATGAGACCAGCGTTGGTATCGACGACGCCGACGTCAGGGTTGACCCTGAAAAAACTGTATGTGTGGTTAAAAAACAACACTGAAAAATAGTATTGACCATCGCTAGTATCGACACTGATATCTTTGTATAGGGCCAGTTCTGACAATATTTTTCAAAAAAACTTAGGAAAAACAGCTTGAAAAAAATCGATATTATCACATTAGTATCGTCATGAGGCGTTGGTATCGACGCTGCTGACGTCAGGGTCGACCCTGAAGAAACAGTATGTGTGGAAAATAAACAAGAACACTGAACAATTGTAAACTTATCGACCATCGCTAGTATCGACGCTGATATGTTTGTATTAATCCGCCGATACCAAGTATAGTGCTGCCAATACTTTAAAAAATCCCCCAATTGTTTTGTTTTTAGATATATCGGTTGTAACTAAAATAAAACTTAGGAAAACATATTGGAAAAAAAATTGATATTATCACATTAGTATCGTCATGAGGCCGGCATTGGTATCGACGCTGCTGACGTCAGGGTCGACCCTGAAAAAACAGTATCTGTGGAAAATTAACAAGAACACAAGAAAATAGTAAACTCATCGACCATCGCTAGTATCGACGCTGATATGTTTGTATTAAACCGCCGATACCACGTATAGTTCTGCCAATACTTAAAATAAATACCCCAGTTGTTTTGTTTTTAGTTTATTGGTTATAAATTAAATAAAACTTAAGAAAAACATATTGAAAAAAATCGATATCATCACATTAGTATCGTCACGAGACCAGCGTTGGTATCGACGCCGCCGACGTCAGGGACGAACCTGAAGAAACAGTATGTGTGGAAAATAAACATGAACACTGAAAATTTGTAAACTTGTCGACCATCGCTAGTATCGACCCTGATATGTTTGTAATAATCCGCCGATACCAAGTATAGGGTCAGTTCTGACCATATTAAAAAAAAAATCCCTCCGTTTTTGTTTTTTTTCAGTTTATTAGTTATGATTTAAATACAACTTAGGAAAAACATATAAAAACCCCCCGATGTTATCACATTAGTATCGCCATGAGGCCGGCGTTGGTATCGACGTCGCCGATGTCAGGGTCGACCCTGAAGAAACAGTGAGTGTGGAAAAAAAAAAAGAACACTGAAAAATTGTAAACTTATCGACCATTGCTAGTATCGACATTGATGTGTGTATTAAACCGCCGATACCAAGTATAGTTCTGCCAATACTTTAAAAAATCCCCCAATTGTTTTGTTTTTAGTATATCGGTTGTAACTAAAATAAAACTTAGGAAAACATATAGGAAAAATTTTTTATATTATAACATTAGTATCGTCATGAGGCCGGCATTGGTATCGACGCTGCTGACGTCAGGGTCGACCCTGAAAAAACAGTATCTGTGGAAAATTAACAAGAACACAAGAAAATAGTAAACTCATCGACCATCGCTATAGTATCGACCCTGATATGTTTGTATCAATCCGCCGATAACAAATATAGTTTTGACAATATTTAAAATAAAAATCCCTCAGTTGTTTTGTTTTTAGTCTATTGGTTATGATTACAAAAATATGAAAAACGATATCATCACATTGGTTATGATTTAAATAAAATTTGGAAAAACATATTGAAATGAAGAAAAAAAAACAATGATATCACATTAGTATCGTCATGAGACCAGCGTTGGTATCGACGACGCCGACGTCAGGGTTGACCCTGAAAAAACTGTATGTGTGGTTAAAAAACAACACTGAAAAATAGTATTGACCATCGCTAGTATCGACACTGATATCTTTGTATAGGGCCAGTTCTGACAATATTTTTCAAAAAAACTTAGGAAAAACAGCTTGAAAAAAATCGATATTATCACATTAGTATCGTCATGAGGCGTTGGTATCGACGCTGCTGACGTCAGGGTCGACCCTGAAGAAACAGTATGTGTGGAAAATAAACAAGAACACTGAACAATTGTAAACTTATCGACCATCGCTAGTATCGACGCTGATATGTTTGTATTAATCCGCCGATACCAAGTATAGTGCTGCCAATACTTTAAAAAATCCCCCAATTGTTTTGTTTTTAGATATATCGGTTGTAACTAAAATAAAACTTAGGAAAACATATTGGAAAAAAAATTGATATTATCACATTAGTATCGTCATGAGGCCGGCATTGGTATCGACGCTGCTGACGTCAGGGTCGACCCTGAAAAAACAGTATCTGTGGAAAATTAACAAGAACACAAGAAAATAGTAAACTCATCGACCATCGCTAGTATCGACGCTGATATGTTTGTATTAAACCGCCGATACCACGTATAGTTCTGCCAATACTTAAAATAAATACCCCAGTTGTTTTGTTTTTAGTTTATTGGTTATAAATTAAATAAAACTTAAGAAAAACATATTGAAAAAAATCGATATCATCACATTAGTATCGTCACGAGACCAGCGTTGGTATCGACGCCGCCGACGTCAGGGACGAACCTGAAGAAACAGTATGTGTGGAAAATAAACATGAACACTGAAAATTTGTAAACTTGTCGACCATCGCTAGTATCGACCCTGATATGTTTGTAATAATCCGCCGATACCAAGTATAGGGTCAGTTCTGCCAATATTTAAAAAAAAATCCCTCCGTTTTTTTTTTTTTTTTTAGTTTATTAGTTATGATTTAAATACAACTTAGGAAAAACATATAAAACCCCCCCGATGTTATCACATTAGTATCGTCATGAGGCCGGCGTTGGTATCGACGTCGCCGACGTCAGGATCGACCCTGAAGAAACAGTGTGTGTGGAAAAAAACAAGAACACTGAAAAATAGGGCTTCACGGTGGCAGAGGGGTTAGTGCGTCTGCCTCACAATACGAAGTTCCTGCAGTCCTGGGTTCAAATCCAGGCTCGGGATCTTTCTGTGTGGAGTTTGCATGTTCTCCCCGTGAATGCGTGGGTTCCCTCCGGGTACTCCGGCTTCCTCCCACTTCCAAAGACATGGACCTGGGGATAGGTTGATTGGCAACACTAAATTGGCCCTAGTGTGTGAATGTGAGTGTGAATGTTGTCTGTCTATCTGTGTTGGCCCTGCGATGAGGTGGCGACTTGTCCAGGGTGTACCCTGCCTTCCGCCCGATTGTAGCTGAGATAGGCGCCAGCGCCCCCCGCGACCCCGAAAGGGAATAAGCGGTAGAAAATGGATGGATGGATGGATGAAAAATAGTAAACTTATCGACCATTGCTAGTATCGACATTGATGTGTGTATTAAACCGCCGATACCACGTATAGTTCTTCCAATACTTAAAAGAAATCTCTCATTTGTTTTGTTTCTAGTTTATTGGTTGTAATTTACATAAAAATTGGGAAAAACATTTGAAAAAAAAAATCGATATGGTCACATTAGTATCGTCATAAGACCAGCGTTGGTATCAAGATAGGTGACGTCAGGATCGACCCTGAAGATACAGTATGTGTGGAAAAAAAACAAGAACACTGAAAAATAGTAAACTCATCGACCATCGCTAGTATCGACATTGATGTGTGTAGTAAACCGCCGATACCACGTATAGTTGTTTCAATACTTAAAAGAAATCCCTCATTTGTTTTGTTTCTAGTTTATTGGTTATAATTTACATAAAAATTGGGAAAAACATTTGAAAAAAAATAATCGATATTGTCACATTAGTATCGTCATGAGACCAGCGTTAGTATCAAGATAGGTGACGTCAGGATCGACCCTGAAGAAACAGTATGTGTGGAAAAAAAAACAAGAACACTGAAAAATAGTAAACTCATCGACCATCGCTAGTATCGACATTGATGTTTGTATTAAACTGCCGATACCACGTATAGTTCCGCCAATACTTAAAAGAATTCCCCCATTTGTTTTGTTTTTAGTTTATTGGTTATAATTTACATAAAACTTTGGAAAAACATATGAAAAAAAATCGATATTCTCACATTAGTATCGTCATGAGACCAGCGTTGGTATCAAGGCAGGTGAGGTCAGGATCGACCCTGTAGAAACAGTATGTGTGGAAAAAAAACAAGAACACTGATGTTCGAAATAAACTCAAACTCAAACTCAATTGTAAACTTATCGAACATCGTTAGTATCGACACTGATATATTTGTATTAAACCACCGACACCAAGTATAGGGCCAGTTCTGAAAACATTTTTTAAAAATCCCTCAGTTGTTCTTTTCTTAGTTTATTAGTTATGATTTAAATAAAACTTAGGAAAAAATATATATTAAAAAAAAATCGATGTTATCACATTAGTATCGTCATGAGACCGGCGTTGGTATCGATGCCACCGACGTCAGGGTCGACCCTGAAGAAACAGTATGTGTGGAAAATTAACAAGAACACTGAAAAATAGTAAACTCATCGACCATCGCTAGTATCGACCCCGATATGTTTGTAACAATCCGCCGATAACAAATATAGTTTTTACAATATTTAAAATAAATACCCCAGTTGTTTTGTTTTTAGTTTATTGGTTAAATAAAACTTTTGAAAAACAGCTTGAAAAAAAAAGTCGATATTATCACATTAGTATCGTCATGAGACCAGCGTTGGTATCAAGGCAGGTGAGGTCAGGGTCGACCCTGAAGAAACAGTATGTGTGGAAAATTAACAAGAACACTGAACAATAGTAAACTTATCGACCATCGCTAGTATCGACGCTGATATGTTTGTATCATTCCGCCGATAACAAATATAGTTTTGACAATATAAAAAAAAAAACTCAGTTGTTTTGTTTTTAGTTTATTGATTAAATGAAACTTTAGAAAAACAGCTTGAAAAAAAGGCGATATTATCACAATAGTATCGTCATGAGACCAGCGTTGGTATCAAGGCAGGTGACGTCAGGGTCGACCCTGAAGAAACAGTATGTGTGGGAAAAAAAACAAGAACACTGAAATATAGTAAACTCATCAACCATCGCTAGTATCGACATTGATGTTTGTAGTAAACCGCCGATACCACGTATAGTTCTGCCAATACTTAAAATAAATACCCCAGTTGTTTTGTTTTTAGTTTATTGGTTATTATTTAAATAGAACTTAAGAAAAACATATTGAAAAAAATATATATTATCACATTAGTATCGTCATGAGGCCGCCGTTGGTATCAACGCTGGTGACGTCAGGGTTGACCCTGAATAAACAGTATGTGTGGAAATTAACAAGAACACTGAAAAATAGTAAACTTATCGACCATCGCTAGTATCGACGCTGATCAGTTTGTATCAATTTGCCGATAACAAATATAGTTTTGACAATATTTTCAAGAAAGATCCTCAGTTGTTTTGTTTTTAGTTTATTGGTTGAATAAAACTGGAAAAACAGCTTGGGGAAAAAACAAGTCGATATTATCACATTAGTATCGTCATGAGGGCGGCGTTGGTATCGACGCTGCTGACGTCAGGGTCGACCCTGAAGAAACAGTATGTGTGGGAAAAAAACAAGAATACTGAACAATTGTAAACTTATCGACCATCGCTAGTATCAACTCTGATATGTTTGTATTAATCCGTTGATTCCAAGTATAGTTCTGCCAATACTTTAAAAAAAAAACCAATTGTTTTGTTTTTAGTTTATTGGTTATAATTTAAATAAAACTTAGGAAAAACAATTTGAAAAAAATCGATATTATCACATTAGTATCGTCATGAGGCCGGCATTGGTATCAATGCTGCTGACGTCAGGGTCGACCCTGAAGAAACATTATGTGTGGAAAATTAACAAGAACACGAAAAAATAGTGAACTCATCGACCATCGCTAGTATCGACCCTGATATGTTTGTATCAATCCGCCGATAACAAATATAGTTTTGACAATATTTAAAAGAAATCCTTCAGTTGTTTTGTTTTTAGTTTATTGGTTAAATAAAACTTAAAAAAAAGCTTGAAAAAAATCGATATTATCACAGTATCGTCATGAGGCCAGCGTTGGTATCAACCTGTTGGTCGACCCTGAAGAAACAGTATGTGTGGAAAAAAACAAGAACACTGAACAATTGGAAACTTATCGACCATCGGAAGTATCGACACTGATATATTTGTATGAATCCACCGACACCAAGTATAGTTATGCCATTACGGAATGGGAAAAAAAAGTAGATATTATTAAAATAGTTTCGTCATGAAGCCGGCGTTGGTATCGACGCCGCCGACGTCAGGGTCGACCTTGTAGAAACAGTATGTGTGGAAAAAAACAAGAACACTGAGAAATAGTAAACTCATTGCTAGTATCGACACTGATATATTTGGATAGGGCCAGTTCTGACAATATTTTAAAATAAAAAATCCCTCAGTTTTGTTTTTAGTTTATTGGTTAAATAAAACTTTGGAAAAACAGCTTGGAAAAAAAATATATCGATATCATCACATTAGTATTGTCATGAGGCCGGCGTTGGTATCGACGCCGCCGCCGTCAGGGTCGACCCTGAAGAAACAGTATGTGTGGAAAATAAACAAGAACACTGAACAATTGTAAACTTATCGACCATCGCTAATATCGACCCTGATATGTTTGTATTAATCCGCCGATACCAAGTATAGGGCCAGTTCTGAAAACATTTTTAAAAAGTATCTCAGTTGTTTTTTTTCTTAGTTTATTAGTTATGATTTAAATAAAAATTAGGAAAAACATATTTTAAAAAATGATGTTATCACATTAGTATCGTCATGAGGCCGGCGTTGGTATCGACCCCGCTGACGTCAGGGTCGACCCTGAAGAAACAGTATGTGTGGAAAAAAAACCAAGAACACTGAAAAATAGTAAACTCATCGACCATCGCCAGTATCGACATTGATGTTTGTATTAAACCGCCGATACCACGTATAGTTCTGCCAATACTTAAAATAATTCCCCCATTTGTTTTGTTTTTAGTTTATTGGTTATAATTTACATAAAACTTTGGAAAAACATTTGAAAAAAATCGATATTGTCTCATTTGTACCGTCTTGAGACCAGCGTTGGTATCAAGGCAGGCGACGCCAGGATCGACCCTGAAGAAACAGTATGTGTGGAAAATAAACAAAAACACTGAACAATTGTAAACTCATTAACCTTCGCTAGTATCGACACTGATATATTTGTATAGGGCCAGTTCGGACAATATTTTTTTTTTTAATCCCTCAGTTTTTTTTTTAGTTTATTGGTTAAATAAAACATAGGAAAAACTACTTGAAAAAAAAAAGCGATGTTATCACATTAGTATCGTCATGAGACCGGTGTTGGTATCGATGCCGCCGACGTCAGGGTCGACCCAGAATAAACAGTATGTGTGGAAAATAAACAAGAACACTGAACAATTGTAAACTTATCGACCATCGCTAGTATCGACTCTGATATGTTTGTATTAATCCGCCGATACCAAGTATAGATCTGCCAATACTTAAAAGAATTCCCCCATTTGTTTTGTTTTTAGTTTATTGGTTATAATTTACATAAAACTTTGGAAAAACATTTAAAAAAAAAATAGATATTGTCACATTAGTATCGTCATGAGACCAGCGTTGGTATCAAGGCAGGTGACGTCAGGATCGACCCTAAAGAAACAGTATGTGTGGAAAAAAAACAAGAACACTGAACAATTGTAAAATTATCGACCATCGCTAGTATCGACACTGATATATTTGTATTAATCCGCCGACACCAAGTATAGTTATGCCATTACGAAATGAAAAAAAAAGTAGATATTATTAAAATAGTATCGTCATGAAGCCGGCGTTGGTATCGACGCCGCCGACGTTCAGGGTCGACCTTGTAGAAACAGTATGTGTGGAAAAAAAAACAAGAACACTGAAAAATAGTAAACTCATCGCTAGTATTGACATTGATATATTTGTATAGGGCCAGTTCTGATAATATTTTAAAATAAAAAAATCCCTCAGTTTTGTTTATAGTTTATTGGTTAAATAAAACTTTGGAAAAACAGCTTGGAAAACAAAAATATCGATATCATCACATTAGTATCCTCATGAGATCAGCGTTGGTATCGACGCCGCCGACGTCAGGGTCGACCCTGAAGAAACAGTATGTGTGGAAAATAAACAAGAACACTGAAGAATTGTAAACTTGTCGACCATCGCTAGTATCGACCCTGATATGTTTGTAATAATCCGCCGATACCAAGTATAGGGTCAGTTCTGATAATATTTTTAAAAAATCCCTCCGTTTTTTTTTTTTTTTAGTTTATTAGTTATGATTTAAATACAACTTGGGAAAAACGTAAAAAAAACCACCCGATGTTATCACATTAGTATCGTCATGAAACCGGCGTTGGTATCGACGTCGCCGACGTTAGGGTCGACCCTGAAGAAACAGTATGTGTGGAAAATAAACAACAACACTGAACAATTGTAAACTTATCGACCATCGCTAGTATCGACACTGATATATTTGTATTATCCCGCCAACACCAAGTATAGTTCTGCCATTACGAAATGAAAAAAAGTAGATATTATTAAAATAGTATCGTCATGAAGCCGGCGTTGGTATCGATGCCACCGACGTCAGGGTCGACCCTGACGAAACAGTATTTGTGGAAAATAAACAAAAACACTGAACAATTGTAAACTTATCGACCATCGCTAGTATCGACACTGATATATTTGTATTTATCCACCGATACCAAGTATAGTTCTGCCAATACTTTAAAAAAAATCCCCCAATTGTTTTGATTTTAGTTTATTGGTTGTAATTAAAATAAAACATATTGAAAAAAATCGATATCATCACATTAGTATCGTCATGAGGCCGGTATTGGTATCCACGCTACCGACGTCAGGGTCGACCCTAAAGAAAAAAAGAAGAACACTGAAGAAATAGTTTTGACCATCGCTATAGTATCGACACTGATCTATATTTTTAGGGCCAGTTCTGACAATATTTAAAAAATATATCCTTCAGTTTTGTTTTTAGTTTATTGGTTAAATAAAACTTGGGGAAAACAGCTTGGGGAAAAAAACCTCGATATCATCACATAAGTATCGTCATGAGGCCGGCGTTGCTATCGACGCTGCCGACGTCAGACTCGATCCTGCCCTTCAATGTTTTCTCTCCTTTTTACCGAGCAAACTAACGGATATTGTCGCCGCTGGCGCCCGACGTGGGTCGGAGGGCGAACAAAGACGAGTGGCGGACAAAGCTGCAACGAGTGGAGATGATTGTGTTTCCTGTTGGGCGCGGGGCGGGGTGATGTTTCTGTTCCGGTATAAAAAGCAAAATGGATCCCAGACGAGCGGCGGAGCTGTGGCGCGACCAAGGAGACAACAATGAGGGCGTAGCGAGGGGACGACAGTGAAGACAATGAGGACGTTAACGTTATTTCCACTATGTTGTCTCCTGCTGGTTACCGGGCGAGCGTGGGCCGCCGGGAACCAGACCGTGGACGGCAGCCGGTACATCATCATCGGGGACGGCTCGTCCAACGAATTCGAGTTCCCTGAAAACACCAACGGCGTGATTGTGGTGTCCAGCTTGTACCGCAGCCCCAGCGGGAAAGAGACGGTGACGGTCCGCTCCTTGGACCCGGAGGTGCTCTCCATCCTCAACGTGACGGACGCCGGCCACGCCGGACCCACGAAGAGCTACGTCATCAGCATCCGCTCCGGCTTCCCCGGCCAGGCCCAGCTGGAAATCCGGCTCCTCCTGGACCCGGACCGGGACTCCGCGGTGCTGATCGAGGAGCGGACGGACTACTCCATCATCGTGGCGGCCGGTCGGGAGGACTCCGCCACGCGGCTCGTCCGCTCGGGCGGCTTGGCCCATTTCTCGGAGAACCCGGTTCTGTTCGCCTTGCTGCCCCTCATCTTCGTCAACAAGTGTGCCTTCGGCTGCAAGGTGGAGGTGGAGGTTCTGAAGGCGCTGCTGAGGAGTCCGCTGCCGCTGCTGCTGGGGGTTCTGGCCCAGTTCCTGGTCATGCCGCTGTACGCCTACTGCGTGGCCCGCCTGGCCGTCCTCCCCAAAGCGCTGGCCCTGGGCTTGGTTATCACTTGCTCCGCCCCCGGCGGCGGAGGCGGGTACCTGTACAGCCTCCTGCTGGGGGGCGACGTCACCCTGGCCATCTCCATGACGCTGGTGTCCACGGTGGTGGCGGCCGGCGCCATGCCGCTTTCGTCGGCGCTGTACGGCCGCCTGCTGGGCGTCCACGCCGCCCTCCACGTCCCCTTCGTGAAGATCCTGCTCACCCTCCTCTTCATCGCCATCCCCATCTCGCTGGGCATGATGGTGAAGCTGCGCCTGCCCGCCCTGACCCGCGTCCTGCTGGGCCTCATCCGGCCCTTCAGCTTCGTGCTGATCGTGGGCGGCATCTTCATGGCGTACCAGATGGGGGCCTCCATCCTGGCCGACGTCAGGCCCCAGATCGTGGCGGTGGGGGCCACGGTGCCTTTGCTGGGCTTGGCGGTGGGGGCGGTCCTGGCCAAGCTGGCGGGCCTGGCCCCGCCGCAGAGGAAGACTGTGAGCATCGAGGTGGGCGTCCAGAACAGCCTGCTGGCGCTCGCCGTCATGCAGCTGTCCTTTCGCCGCGCCGAGGCGGACTTCGCGTCGCAGGCGCCGTTCATCGTGGCGCTGAGCAGCACCTCGGAGATGCTCCTCATGGTGCTGGCCTTCTACACCCGACGCTGGTTGTGCGGCTCGCACGCCGCCGCCAGCCACACCTGATTGTAGCTTTTATTTGGACAAACGCAACCTGTTGGGGGGGGGGGAAAAAGCTGTTTCACTTTTATCGACTTTTTGTGGATCCCCTTTTTCATACGTTTTCACGAAAAAAACAAAAACAAACCAAAGGCCTTCTTCTACCCCTCACATCTTTCTGGGATCTTTTCAGTCAACAGTGGAACCCCCTTAAGTCGACAACGCCCGTTTATGCCTACAACTTTTTTGTTCCGTTTATATTGACAATCCGCCTGCGCCGACAACCCATTTATGTTGTCAACCAATTTATCCCATTCAGATTGGCATCCTGTTTATATTGAGAAGCTGTTTATGTTGACAGCCCATTTATGCCATAGCCCCGTCTCAGAGGTCGACAACCAATTTATGTTCATATTGGCAACCTGTTTATATTGAGAACCTGTTTATGTTGACAGCCCATTTATGGTATAGACCCGTCTCAAATGAAAATCACCCGTTTATGTTGACCACCATTTCATGTCAAGCCATTTATGTTTGCAACCAATTTATCCCATTCATATTGGCATCCGGTTTATATTGAAAACCTGTTTATGTTGACAACCCGTTTATGTTGACAGCCCATTTATGCCATAGCCCTGTCTCAGAGGTCGACAACCCATTTGTTTGCAACCCATTTATCCCGTTCCAATTGGCAACCTGTTTATATTGAGAAACTGTTTATGTTGACAGCCCATTTATGCCATAGCCCCGTCTCAGAGGTCGACAACCCATTTATGTTCATATTGGCAACCTGTTTATATTGAGAACCTGTTTATGTTGACAGCCCATTTACGGTATAGACCCGTCTCAAATGAAAATCACCCGTTTATGTTGACCACCATTTCATGTCAACAATCCAGTTATGTTGACAGCCTCTTTATGCCATAGCCCTGTCTCAGAGGTCAACAACCCATTTGTTTGCAACCCATTTATCCGGTTCATATTGGCCTCCTGTTTATATTGAGAAACTGTTTATGTTGACAACCCGTTTATGTTGACAGCCCATTTATGCCATAGCCCCGTCTCAGAGGTCGACAACCCATTTATGTTTGCAACCCATTTATCCCGTTCATATTGGCAACCTGTTTACGTTGACAGTCCATTTATGTTACAAACCCGTTTCAAATGACAACCACCCGTTTATGTTGACCACCATTTTATGTCAACAATCCATTTATGTTGACAGCCTCTTTATGTCATGAGCCCGTCTCAGAGGTCGACAACCCATTTATCCCGTTCATATTGGCATCCTGTTTATATTGAGAACCTGTTTATGTTGACTGCCCATTTATGCCATAGCCCCGTCTCAGAGGTCGACAACCCATTTATGTTCATTTTGGCAACCTGTTTATGTTGACAGCCCATTTATGATATAGACCCGTCTCAAATGAAAATCACCCGTTTATGTTGACCACCATTTCATGTCAACTATCCAGTTATGTTGGCAGCCCCTTAATGTCAGCCCATTTATGTTTGCAACCAATTTATCCCGTTCATATTGGCATCCGGTTTATATTGAGAACCTGTTTATGTTGACAGCCCATTTATGCCATAGCCCTGTCTCAGAGGTCAACAACCCATTTGTTTGCAACCAATTTATCCCGTTCATATTGGCATCCGGTTTATATTGAGAACCTGTTTATGTTGACAGCCCATTTATGCCATTGCCCCGTCTCAGAGGTCAACAATCCATTTGTTTGCAACCCATTTATCCGGTTCATATTGGCATCCTGTTTATATTGAGAAACTGTTTATGTTGACAACCAGTTTATGTTGACAGCCCATTTATGCCATAGCCCCGTCTCAGAGGTCGACAACCCATTTATGTTTGCAACCCATTTATCCCGTTCAAATTGGCAACCTGTTTACGTTGACAGCCCATTTATGTTACAGACCCGTCTCAAATGACAACAACCGTTTATGTTGACCACCATTTTATGTCAACAATCCATTTATGTTGATAGCCCCTTTATGTCATAAGCCCGTCTCAGAGGTCGACAACCCATTTATCCCGTTCATATTGGCATCCTGTTTATATTGAGAACCTGTTTATGTTGACTGCCCATTTATGTCATAGCCCCGTCTCAGAGGTCGACAACCCATTTATGTTGTCAACCCATTCATCCCGTTCGTATTGGCAACCTGTTTATGTTGAGGCATGTTCATGTTGACAACCTGTGTATGTTGACAGCCCATTTATGTTATGGACCCGTCTCAAATGACAACCATCCGTTTATGTTGACCACCATTGTATGTCAACAATCCAGTTATGTTGACAGCCCTTTATGTCATAAGCCCGTCTCGGAGGTCGCCAACCCATTTATCCCGTTCATATTGGCATCCTGTTTATGTTGAGAACCCGTTTATGTTGACAGCCCATTTATGTCATAGCCCCGTCTCAGAGGTCAACAACCCGTTTATGTTGTCACCCCTTTCATCCAGTTTAAAATTGGCAACCTGTTTATATTGAGAACATGTTCATGTTGACAACCCGTGTATTTTGACAGCCCATTTATGTCATAGACCCGTCTCAAATGAAAACCACCCGTTTATGTTGACCACCATTTTATGTCAACAATCCAGTTATGTTGACAGCCCTTTTATGTCATAAGCCCGTCTCAGAGGTCGACAACCCATTTATCCCGTTCATATTGGCATCCTGTTTGTATTGAGAACCTGTTTATGTTGACAACCCGTTTATGTTGACAGCTCATTTATGCCATAGCCCCGTCTCAGAGGTCGACAACCCTTTTATGTTTGCAACCCATTTATCCCGTTCATATTGGCAAACTGTTTATATTGAGAAAATGTTAATGTTGACAACCCGTTTATGTTGACAGCCCATTTATGCCATAGCCCCATCTCAGACGTCGACAACCCATTCATCCCGTTCATATTGGCATCATGTTTGTATTGAGAAACTTTCTGTTGACAGCCCATTTATGCCATAACCCTGTCTCAGATGTCGACAACCCGTTTATGTTGTCAACCCATTCATCCTGTTCATATTGGCAACCTGTTTATAGTGAGAACATGTTCGTGTTGACAGCCCATTTATGTCATAGACCCGTCTAAAATGTCAACAGCCCGTTTATGTTGACCACTATTTTATGTCTAGAACCCATCTATGATGACAACCTGCTTATGTCATCAACACATATCTTGTTTATATTGTCAACACATTTATGTCAACAACGCCCCGTCTAAAGTGCTGTCCACTTCATTTTGGCAACCTGTTTATGTTCACAATAGGTCTATGTTGACAGCGGGTTTATGTCATAGACCCGTCTCAAATGTTAAAAACTAATTTAAGTCATTTAACAACCCATCTATGACAACAACCTGCTAATGTCGTCAACACATCTATCCTGTTTATATTTGCAACCCATTTATGTCAACAACACCCAGTCTAAAGTGATGACCATGTCTATGTTGACAGCCTGTTTGTCATAGACCCGTCGCAAATGTCAACAACTCATTTATGTTGACCACCATTTTATGTCAACCCATCTATGACAACAACCTGTTTATGTCGTCACCACATCTATCTGTCTATATTGATAACCCGTTTATGTTGACAGCCCATTTACGTCATAGACCTGTCTCAAATGTCAACAATCCATTTATGTTGACCACCAATTTATGTCAACAATCCATCTATAACGACAACCTGTTTGTCGTTAAAACATCCTTTTTGTTTATATCGACAAGCTGTTTATGTCAACAACACCTTGTCTACGGTGACAACCAGTTCATATTGGCAACCTGTTTATGTTGACAACCCATCAATGTTGACAAGCTGTTTATTTTGACATATCCTTTATATTGACAACCCATTTATTTCGACCACCCGTTGATGTCAGTGACTACCCGTTTCTGTTGACAGCCCATTTATGTCATAGACCGTCTCAAATGTCAACAGCCCATTTATTCCATTCATATTGGCAACCTGTTTATATTGAGAACCTGTTCTTGTTGACAGCCCATTTATGTCATAGACCGTCTCAAATGTCAACAACCCATTTATTCCATTCATATTGGCAACCTGTTTATATAGAGAACCTGTTCTTGTTGACAGCCCATTTATGTCATAGACTGTCTCAAATGTCAACAACCCTTTTATGTTGACCACCGTTTTATGTCAACACTCATGTATGACAATAACCTGTTTGTGTTGTCACAAAAACTTGTCCTGTTTATATCAGCAACCCATTTATGTCAACAACACCCGATCGACAGTGACAACCTGTTCATATTGGCAACTTGTTTATGTTGAAAACCCATCGATGTTGAAGAGCCGTTTATTTTGACGGATCTTTTATATTGACAACCCATTTATGTTGACCACCCGTTTATGTCTTGGACAACCTGTTTATGTTGACACCCTTTTCAAATTGACAACTTGTCTATGTGGGCCAACTCCTCAAATCCTTGTGTTAAGATTACGAGAAAGCGCTAGCTCAAGTCGACATCGACCGCTTTTGTTGAATTTGAGAACCAAAGCAAAAATTTCTATGAAAAGTTCTTTTTTTATCCTCCATTCTGTCCATGATGTCTCCTGACAAAGTCACAAGTAAAATGCATAGTTTGAGTTATGACACCAAACGCTTATGTCGATGCAAATCAGTCAGTTTAAGGGAGGTCGACTTAAACAGGTTCCACTGTATTGGCTTTAAAAAAAAAAAAGATCCACTGTGAGCTTAGTGAAGATTCTCAAGAAGAGAAAACATTTATGAAAAAAAAAGTATATTTTTCTATTAAATGCCATTTTGTAAAGAAAAACAAAGATTATATTGTTTCATGTTTACAAGCTTCAACGTGTCTTAAAGTGACAACAACAACGTTTCAAATGAAAATGTTTGCTACTGATTGTGTTTCATGGAAATGTATCCGCTTACTTGAATACTTCAGAGGAGAAAGGAAGAGGAAAAAAAGAATAAAAAAGAAAAACTTTGCAAAGCACGACGTGTGTGTGTGTGTGTGTGTGTGTGTGTGTGTGTGTGTGTGTGTGTGTGTGTGTGTGTGTGTGTGTGTGTGTGTGAAGTGGTTGTTTGCACTCAGAGGTCGGAAAAAAGTATTCATACCTTTTTGAACTTTTAACACATTTTGTAACGACCACAAAGGAAAACATTTTACTGGCATTGTAACGGTGTTCCTTTTTAAGAATAAAATGGTGTAAAAACAAAAAAGTTCTTAAATGTGGTGTTTCTCTACAACTTCCTCTTTTTCACACAATGCTGAGCAGTTCTTATTAGTAAAAAAAAAAAAACGGGAAATAGTTTTCCTTCTGCTTCAGTTGTGTGCAATAAAAAGTGTGTAACAATATGTGGAAGGCGTATGAATAGTTTTTCAAGCCATTTTTACTTGAAGCTGTTGCAAAACAATATCTCATACAAAAAAAAATTGTTTAAGCGTTATTTTAAGTGACACACTTGCATTGTTTTATTTATGTCCATTGGTACGAATGATTAATTACAAATAATTTTGATATATTCCTATTATTTATGTAAAGGTTTTATTATCATTTGTATACCAATTACCATATTTTTCGATTATAAATCGCAGTTTTTTTTCATAGTTTGGGAAAGAATTCCACTTTCAAAGCTTCAACAATTAGTTTTCTCAGTTCCCAAACGTTTATTGAGTGTTGTTAAAAGAAAAGGTGATGTAACACAGTGGTGAACATGCCCTTTCCCAACTACTTTGGCACATCCAAGCCAAACCAATCCACTTTATTTATATAGCACATTTAAACAACAATAACGTTTCCAAAGTGCTGCACAGCCATGTTAAAAACGATTGTAAAAAAAAAAAATATATATATATATATATATATATATATTATGCTCCACCAATGACTGAATAAAAACAAAAAATAAATATAAAACTAATAAAAACAATATAAAAACAAATATGATTAAAAACTATTTTAAAGGGTAAAATCAATTAAAACAGTAAAATAGAAATCAAAGTGTATAAAAAACTGTGGAGGGGCGTGGCCCGCGGGCCTTCAGCGAACCGGGGTGTGCCAGGACCGGCCTCGAAATCAGCGAGAGCTGCGTAGATGGCCCACCTGGGCCTTGATATCTAATCACCTGTCGCTCTGTTATAAGCAGCAGCCAGGAGGAGAGACGGGGGTTGGGGCTGGAGCCAGAGCGCGAGCGAGAACGAAAGAGAAAAATACAATTGCTGGAAAGCAACTGAGAGACTTGTTGAAAAATAAAACAATAGCGTAGCCCTGAAACGGGCTCTCATGTCGGTGCTTGGTGGTCTGAAGAACCCCCAGGAGGACTAGCCCCACACTAACCAATAATAAATAAATAACTTCTTAACGCAACTTCTTGAACATGTGCGGTAGTAAACGGATGGATGGACTAAAAATGCATGAGAATGTATTATGTTTTGAACATTTATTTTTAACACTTATTACAAGTGGAATTATTCATTACTTATCATGTTGAGCAATGTCAGCTCACATTTATCCGAGAGCCAGTTGCAGTCATCAAAAGAGCCACATCTGGCTCGCGAGCCATAGGTTCCCTAGTGTTTGATTTCATAAATACTGGAGCTTAAATGTAATGAAACTAAAAAGTGTTATTGTCATTTTGCTCAAACAGAGTTTGCAGCTCTTGGTGGGTTAACTTTTGTGGGAAATTGGCTCAAAATGGCCCATTCCCCACAAAATGCCAACCCCTGGTATACTTTTATGTGGTATTCTGTAGGAAGTGTTCCATTTGCGACATAATCAGGTTTTATCCAGCATGCTCTCTGAAGCTTTTACTGAGTGTTAAGTAAAAGGAGGGTTATGTAACTTTGGGCTTTTTGTTAATGCGTTTTTCTTTGAAACCCAACGCAGACTCCGCCTGGTAATTTTACAGCTGGTTCACATTCCTAACAACGCAATTAGATACGCCCCGGCTTGTTTCCACTCAAATCCATGTGACAGCAACAGCTCATAAAATGTGTTGTTGACATGGATACGGGATGTTTACTTATCGCAGTCCACATATTGATCTATTATCCAAGAACTCACAGATGGAAAAACAGCAAACCTCTGAACATTGTTCTCTAATACAAAAGTATAAACTAAACAATGGCCTCTGCCATAATTTACCCATTGTGAATAAAAAAAAATGTACAATTCGTGAAGTACTTCAATTCTTATGGAATAACAATGTTCAATAGATAAGTACAATAGAACATGTTTCTGTGGACAAATAGGCAATAATGCATGATTTACACACCATAGAAAAGCCAGTAGATTTAACTTTTTTTGTTGTGTTTGTTACAACAAATATAAACCCCATTTCCATATGAGTTGGGAAATTGTGTTAGATGTAAATATAAACGGAATACAATGATTTGCAAATCCTTTTCAACCCATATTCAGTTGAATGCACTACAAAGACAAGATATTTGATGTTCAAACTCATAAACTTTTTTCTCTTTTGCAAATAATAATTAACTTAGAATTTCATGGCTGCAACACGTGCCAAAGTAGTTGGGAAAGGGCATGTTCACCACTGTGTTACATCACCTTTTCTTTTAACAACACTCAATAAACGTTTGGGAACTGAGGAAACTATTTATTTATATAAGGTTTTACTACTTACGTATAAAATACTACACGGTCTAGCTCCATCCTATCTGGCCGATTGTATTGTACCATATGTCCCGGCAAGAAATCTGCGTTCAAAGGACTCCGGTTTATTAGTGATTCCCAAAGCCCAAAAAAAGTCTGTGGGCTATAGAGCGTTTTCATTTCGGGCTCCAGTACTCTGGAATGCCCTCCCGGTAAAAGTTTGAGATGCCACCTCAGTAGAAGCATTTAAGTCTCACCTTAAAACTCATTTGTATACTCTAGCCTTTAAACAGACCCCCTTTTTAGACCAGTTGATCTGCCGTTTCTTTTCTTTTTCTCCTATGTCCCACTCTCCCTTGTGGAGGGGGTCCGGTCCGATCCGGTGGCCATGTACTGCTTGCCTGTGTATCGGCTGGGGACATCTCTGCGCTGCAGATCCGCCTCCGCTTGGGATGTTTTCCTGCTGTGTCCGCTGTGAACGGGACTCTCGCTGTTGTGTTGGATCCGCTTTGGACTGGACTCTTGCGACTGTGTTGGATCCATTATGGATTGAACTTTCACAGTATCATGTTAGACCCGCTCCACATCCATTGCCTTCCTCCTCTCCAAGGTTCTCATAGTCATCATTGTCACCAACGTCCCACAGGGTGTGAATTTTTCCTTGCCCTTATGTGGGCCTACCGAGGATGTCGTAGTGGTTTGTGCAGCCCTTTGAGACACTAGTGATTTAGGGCTATATAAGTAAACATTGATTGATTGATTGATTTGTTGAAGCTTTGAAAGTGGAATTATTTGCCATTCTTGCTTGATGTACAGCTTAAATTGTTCAACAGTCTTGTTGTCTTATTTTACGCTTCATAATGCGCCACACATTTTCGATGGGAGACTGATTATTTCAGCAAGACAATGCTAAGCCACGTGTTACAACAGCTTGGTTTCGTAGTAAAAGAGTGCGGGTACTTCCTTGGCCCGCCTGCAGTCCAGACCTGTCTCCCATGGAAAATGTGTGGCGCATTATGAAGCGTAAAATACGACAGCGGCGACCCCGGACTGTTGAATGACTGAAGCTCTACATTAAACAAAAATGAGAAAGAAATCCACTTTCAAAGCTTCAACAATTAGTTTCCTCAGTTCCCAAACGTTTATTGAGTGTTGTTAAAAGAAAAAGTGATGTAACGCAGTGGTGAACATGCCCTTTCCCAACTACTTTGGCACGTGTTGCAGCCATGAAATTCTAAGTTAATTATTATTTGCAAAAAAAAATAAAAAAAATAATGAGTTTGAACATCAAATATCTTGTCTTTGTAGTGCATTCAACTGAATATGGGTTGAAAAGGATTTGCAAATCATTGTATTCCGTTTATATTTACATCTAACACAATTTCCCAACTGATATGGAAACGGGGTTTGTAGGTGGGAAGCGGTGTCTTACAGCTGCCTTTAGCAACACAAACACAGCCGGTGTTTCCTTGTTTACATTCCCGAAGGTGAAGCTTTACTATGGAACAGAGCGGTCAAGCGAACATGGTTCCCGACCACATGTCAACCGGCAGCTTTCGGTGAGAAAATTGTGGTAATAAGTTGGCTCTTACCGTAGACATGAGTGGAGCTTGCGTCCTTCCTAGTGCACCTGTCAAAGAGGCAGCTGTGTGGCTTCCCTCAGAGACACTGGCGGTCACCACACCCGTGGCTACACCCTTCCGACTTTCAGGTATGACAGTATAATCTCCCTAAGACACTAGTAACACAATAAGCAGATAAGGGATTTTCCATAATTATCCTAGTACATGTGTCTAATAACATCTGAATCCCACTGCCCTGTCTTTTTTTTTTTTTTAGTCCTTTAGTCCTTCACTCTCACTATCCTCATCCACGAATCTTTCATCCTCGCTCAAATTAATGGGGAAATCGTCGCTTTCTTGGTCCGAATCGCTCTCGCTGCTGGTGGCCATGATTGTAAACAATGTGAGGATGTGAGGAGCTCCACTACCCGTGACGTCACGCGCACATCGTCTGCTACATCCGGTACAGGCAAGGCTTTTTTATTAGCGACCCAAAGTTGCGAACTTTATCGTCGATGTTCTCTACTAAATCCTTTCAGCAAAAATATGGCAATATCGCGAAATGATCAAGTATGACACATAGAATGCACCTGCTATCCCCTTTTAAATCAGAAAATCTCATTTCAGTAGGCCTTTAATGGCCTAAGATATAAATGTGTGTGTCCAAGTTAAAGAAAACTGCAGGCTGTCTTCTTTTAATGGAATCATTACAATCTTTGGCAAGCTGGGTAATGTTTGCTGTGGTCTGGAACAACGTGGCATACAAACACCTTCTAGAAATGCAGCCGATATTACATACAAATAATGTGTCCTGCATGAGACATGCAAAACTAAATTATATACAAAGAGGATAAAAGTAAAGGATATCAAATGAGCTCAAATATACCTACATATGATTCATAATGATGCAATATGTACATACAGTTAACCTAAATAGCATGCAAGCATGAATTAGCTTTTAGTCATGCGCTGTTCAAATATGCCTGATTAGCACTCCAGCATGTCAATAACATCAAAAAAGCGCACCTTTGTGCATTCACGCACAGCATTAAATTTTTGGTGGACAAAATGAGACAAAGAAAGAGTGGAAGATTTTACATGTAAACAAACTGTCCACTTTATGGTGAGTTCAAGAACCGCTGAAATAATTAGGACTAAAAAATGTTCACCAAATACTTTCATCAGTGAAGCATACACACAAACATATTAAACAGTTTGGGAAAGTTTATGTTATGTTTGTCCTCAAACAAAAAAAACATTAAAACATACTAAAACAAAAACTATATTTTCCCCCGTCAACTAACATTTTCCAGGCACTAAAACGCTGCAGGCCCCCTCCCCCGCGACCCTGAAAGGGAGAAGAAGAAGAAAATGGATGGATAAACAAAAGCACAGTAGTTGAAAGAAACATATGTACACATTTTCAAATTTAATGACACTTTGTAAACAAAAAAATATTTCACACACACAAAAAAATCTACTAGTATATAGAAGGTTGTTTGAATACGTTTATACAGATGTAAACAAACACAGTCGTCTAATCTGACGTCACTTTAAACCAACTGCTACTTCTTGGGTACTGATTAATGCGAAGGGCTACCAGTTTGATACACACTTAAATAAATTGCCAGAAATAGCCAATTTGCTCAATTTACCTTTAACTCTGTTATTATTAATAATTAATGATATTTATCTTTGTGGAAACACTGATCATCTCAATGATTTTTCACATTAAGTATACATATATATATACATATATCTAAACTGATAAATATAAAAAAAAAAAAGGGTATTTCTGTCTGTCATTCTGTCGTACATTTTTTTTCCTTCTACGGAAGGTTTTTTGTAGAGAATAAATGATGAAAAAAAAACACTTAATTGAATGGTTTTAAAGAGGAGAAAACAGGAAAAAAATGAAAATGAAAATTTGAAACATAGCTTATCTTCAATTTCGACTCTTTAAAATTCAAAATTCAACCGAAAAAAAGAAGAGAAAGACTAGCTGATTCGAATCTTTTTGAAAAAAATAAAAAAAGAATTTATGGAACATCATTAGTAATTTTTCCTGCTTAAGACTAATTTTTGAATTTGATGACATTTTTTAAATAGGTGAAAATCCAATCTGCACTTTGTTGGAATATGTAACAATTTGGACCAAGCTATATTTACAACAAAGACAAATCATTATTTCTTCTACATCTTCCAGAACAAAAAATTTAAAATAATTTCAAAAGACTTTGAAATAAGATTTAAATTTGATTCTACAAATTTTCTAGATTTTCCAGAATATTTTTTGGGAATTTTAATCATAATAAGTTTGAAGAAATATTTCACAAATATTCTTCGTCAAAAAAACAGAAGCTAAAATGAAGAATTAAATTGAAATGTATTTATCATTCTTTACAATAAAATAAATTTACTTGAACATTGATTTAAATTGTCAGGAAGGAAGAGGAAGAAATTTAAAAGGCAAAAAGGTATGTGTGTTTAAAAACTCAAAAATCATTTTTAAGGTTGTATTTTTTCTCTAAAATTGTCTTTCTGAAAGTTATAAGAAGCAAAGTAAAAAAAAAAAAAAAGAAGAATTTACTTAAACAAGTGAAGACCAAGTCTTTAAAATATTTTCTTGGATTTTCAAATTATATTTGAGTTGTGTCTCACTTAGAAATAAAAATGTCGAGCAAAGCGAGACCAGCTCGCTAGTAAATAAATAAAATTTAAAAAATAGAGGCAGTTCACTGGTAAGTGCTGCTATTTGAGCTATTTTTAGAACAGGCCAGCGGGCGACTCATCTGGTCCTTACGGGCACCGCGTTGGTAACCCCTGCTGTATCATATCCGGCAGATTTCGCACTTTTTTTTTGTTTACTGTTGTTTTTCTTTGTCTTAGAACAAACAACATACCACAAGAACAATGAACACACACATGAAATATCCAAAGGGACAAAAGGAAGTAAATGGAGGGATGAATGCCATCCATCCATTTTCTACCGCTTATTCCCTTTTGGGGTCGCGGGGGGCGCTGGCGCCTATCTCAGCTACAATCGGGCGGAAAAGCAATGACAGTATCAGTTCACCACAACAGTAGTTGAAAGAAACATACACTTATTTACACATCTTCAAATTTAATGACACTTTTTAAACAAACAAAAAAAGAATGCACATACAAAAAAAAATCTACAAATATATAGAAAGTTGTTTAAATATGTTTATACAGATGTAAACACATCTGACGTCACTTCTGCTACAGGGCGCTCGTCTCAATGACGTTGCTGTGTCATTTCCGGCTGATTTGGCACATTTTTGTATTTACTTAGAACACACAATACACCAAAAGAACAATTAATACACACATGAAATATCCAAAATGCATTTACGTGTGCGTGCGTGCGTGTGTGTGTGTGCGCGCCGGGCTTCAGACAAAACAACAACACCGGGTTATTTTTTATTTGGCCGTCATTGTTCTTCTCTGATTGGCTGAGGCATTGACCAATGAGAAATAAGGGCGGGAGAAGAGAAACATGGAGGACGAGCACGTCAGCAGGGTTGCAGTCGCTTGTGTAAAATCCAGACAAAGTGTGTTTATGTAACCTTCTCCACGGGTTATTGGCTAACGAAAATCAAGACGTTGACGTGAAATGTCGCTGAGTGCTTCGTGTGACTCGGCCCGTCAGAAAAGAAGTCTTTCAAGCCTTCTTGGTAAGTTGACGGCTGACTTAACAAGAAAGGTGTTCCTCACTGGCCCCGCCTACTTTGTGACTGTTAGCATCTTATTATAACTCTGACTGTTAGCATCTTATTATAACTTTGTGACTGTTAGCATCTTATTATAACTGACTGTTAGCATCTTATAACTCTGTGACTGTTATCATCTAATTATAACTGACTGTTAACATTTAATTATAATTATGTGACTGTTAGCATCTTCTTATAACTCTGTGACTGTTAGCATCTTATTATACTGTAACTCTGTGACTGTCAGCATCTTATTTTAACTGTGACTGTTAGCATCTTATTGTAACTGACTGTTAGCACCTTATTTTAACTCTGTTACTGTTAGCATCTTATTATAACTCTGACTGTTAGCATCTTATTATAACTCTGACTGTTAGCATCTTATTATAACTTTGTGACTGTTAGCATCATATTATAACTCTGACTGTTAGCATCTTATAACTCTGTGACTGTTATCATCTAATTATAACTGACTGTTAACATTTAATTATAATTATGTGACTGTTAGCATCTTATTAATACTTTGACTGTTAGCATCTTCTTATAACTCTGTGACTGTTAGCATCTTATTATACTGTAACTCTGTGACTGTCAGCATCTTATTTTAACTGTGACTGTTAGCATCTTATTATAACTGACTGTTAGCACCTTATTTTAACTCTGATACTGTTAGCATCTTATTATAACTCTGTGACTGTTATTATCTTATTATAACTCTGTGAATGTTAGCATCTTATTATAACTGTGACTGTTAGCATCCTATTATAACTCTGTGACTTAGCATCGTATTATAACTCTGACTGTTAGCATCTTATTATAACTGTGTCTGTTAGCATCTTATTAAACCTCTGTGACTGTTAGCATCTTATTGCTTACTTTGTGACTGTTAGCATCTTATCATAACTCTGACTATTAGCATCTTATTATAACTGTGACTGTTAGCATCTTATTATAACTGTTCCTGTTAGCATCTTATTATAAGTCTGTGACTTTTAGCATCTTATTGCTTACTTTGTGACTGTTACCATCTTATTATAAGTCTGTGACGGTTAGCATCTTATTATAACTCTGTGACTGTTAGCATCTTATTATAACTTTGTGACTGTTAGCATCTTATAAGTCTGTGACTGTTAGCATCTTATTGTTTACTTTGTGACTGTTAGCATCTTATTATAACTCTGACTGTTAGCATCTTATTATAACTTTGTGACTGTTAGCATCTTATTGCTTACTTTGTGATTGTTAGCATTTTATTATAACTCTGTGACTGTTAGCATCTTATTGCTTACTTTCTTACTGTTAGCATCTTATAAGTCTGACTGTTAGCATCTTATTATAACTCTGACTGTTAGCATCTTATTATAACTCTGTGACTGTTAGCATCTTATTATAACTCTGTGACTGTTAGCATCTTATTAACTCTGTGACTGTTAGCATCTTATTGCTCACTTTGTTGCTGTTAGCATCTTATTATAACTCTGACTGTTAGCATCTTATTATCACTCTGTGACTGTTAGCATCTTATTATAACTTTGTGACTGTTAGCATCTTATTATAACTTTGTGACTGTTAGCATCTTATAAGTCTGTGACTGTTAGCATCTTATTGCTTACTTTGTGACTGTTAGCATTTTATTATAAGTCTGACTGTTAGCATCTTATTATAACTTTGTGACTGTTAGCATCTTATTATAACTGACTGTTAGCATCTTATAACTCTGTGACTGTTATCATCTAATTATAACTGACTGTTAACATTTAATTATAATTATGTGACTGTTAGCATCTTATTATAACTCTGTGACTGTTAGCATTTTATTGCTTACTTTGTGACTGTTAGCATCTTATTATAACTCTGTGACTGTTAGCATTTTATTTATTGCTTACTTTGTGACTGTTAGCATCTTATTATAACTCTGTGACTGTTAGCATATTATTATAACTCTGACTGTTAGCATCTTATTGCTTACTTTGTGACTGTTAGCATCTTATTATAACTCTGACTGTTAGCATCTTATTATAACTTTGTGACTGTTAGCATCTTATTATAACTGACTGTTAGCATCTTATAACTCTGTGACTGTTATCATCTAATTATAACTGACTGTTAACATTTAATTATAATTATGTGACTGTTAGCATCTTATTATAGCTCTGACTGTTAGCATCTTATTAATACTTTGACTGTTAGCATCTTCTTATAACTCTGTGACTGTTAGCATCTTATTATACTGTAACTCTGTGACTGTCAGCATCTTATTTTAACTGTGACTGTTAGCATCTTATTATAACTGACTGTTAGCACCTTATTTTAACTCTGTTACTGTTAGCATCTTATTATAACTCTGTGACTGTTAGCATCTTATTATAACTCTGACTGTTAGCATCTTATTATAACTTTGTGACTGTTAGCATCATATTATAACTCTGACTGTTAGCATCTTATAACTCTGTGACTGTTATCATCTAATTATAACTGACTGTTAACATTTAATTATAATTATGTGACTGTTAGCATCTTATTAATACTTTGACTGTTAGCATCTTCTTATAACTCTGTGACTGTTAGCATCTTATTATACTGTAACTCTGTGACTGTCAGCATCTTATTTTAACTGTGACTGTTAGCATCTTATTATAACTGACTGTTAGCACCTTATTTTAACTCTGATACTGTTAGCATCTTATTATAACTCTGTGACTGTTATTATCTTATTATAACTCTGTGACTGTTAGCATCTTATTATAACTGTGACTGTTAGCATCCTATTATAACTCTGTGACTTAGCATCCTATTATAACTCTGACTGTTAGCATCTTATTATAACTGTGTCTGTTAGCATCTTATTAAAACTCTGTGACTGTTAGCATCTTATTGCTTACTTTGTGACTGTTAGCATCTTATCATAACTCTGACTATTAGCATCTTATTATAACTGTGACTGTTAGCATCTTATTATAACTGTTCCTGTTAGCATCTTATTATAAGTCTGTGACTTTTAGCATCTTATTGCTTACTTTGTGACTGTTACCATCTTATTATAAGTCTGTGACGGTTAGCATCTTATTATAACTCTGTGACTGTTAGCATCTTATAAGTCTGTGACTGTTAGCATCTTATTGTTTACTTTGTGACTGTTAGCATCTTATTATAACTCTGACTGTTAGCATCTTATTATAACTTTGTGACTGTTAGCATCTTATTGCTTACTTTGTGATTGTTAGCATTTTATTATAACTCTGTGACTGTTAGCATGTTATTGCTTACTTTCTTACTGTTAGCATCTTATAAGTCTGACTGTTAGCATCTTATTATAACTCTGACTGTTAGCATCTTATTATAACTCTGTGACTGTTAGCATCTTATTATAACTCTGTGACTGTTAGCATCTTATTGCTTACTTTGTGATTGTTAGCATTTTATTATAACTCTGTGACTGTTAGCATCTTATTGCTTACTTTCTTACTGTTAGCATCTTATAAGTCTGACTGTTAGCATCTTATTATAACTCTGACTGTTAGCATCTTATTATAACTCTGTGACTGTTAGCATCTTATTATAACTCTGTGACTGTTAGCATCTTATTAACTCTGTGACTGTTAGCATCTTATTGCTCACTTTGTTGCTGTTAGCATCTTATTATAACTCTGACTGTTAGCATCTTATTATCACTCTGTGACTGTTAGCATCTTATTATAACTTTGTGACTGTTAGCATCTTATAAGTCTGTGACTGTTAGCATCTTATTGCTTACTTTGTGACTGTTAGCATCTTATTATAACTCTAACTGTTAGCATCTTATTATAACTTTGTGACTGTTAGCATCTTATTATAACTCTGTGACTGTTAGCATCTTATTATAACTTTGTGATTGTTAGCATCTTATTATAAGTCTGTGACTGTTAGCATCTTATTGCTTGCTTTGTGACTGTTAGCATCTTATTATAACTCTGACTGTTAGCATTTTATTATAACTCTGACTGTTAGCATCTTATAACTCTGTGACTGTTAGCATCTTATTGCTTACTTTGTGACTGTTAAAATCTTATTATAACTCTGTGACTGTTAGCATCTTATTAACTTTGTGACTGTTAGCATCTTATTATAACTCTGTGACTGTTAGCATCTTATTGCTTACTTTGTTACTGTTAGCATCTTATTACAACTCTGACTGTTAGCATCTTATTATAACTCTGTGACTGTTAGCATTTTATTGCTTACTTTGTGTCTGTTAGCATCTTATTATAACTCTGACTGTTAGCATCCTACAGTATTATAACTCTGTTAGCATCTTATTACAACTCTGACTGTTAGCATCTTATTATAACTCTGTGACTGTTAGCATTTTATTGCTTACTTTGTGACTGTTAGCATCTTATTATAACTCTGACTGTTAGCATCTTACAGTATTATAACTCTGTGACTGTTAGCATCTTATTATAACTCTGTGACTGTTAGCATATTATTATAACTCTGACTGTTAGCATCTTATTGCTTACTTTGTGACTGTTAGCATCTTATCATAACTCTGACTGTTAGCATCTTATAACTGTGACTGTTAGCATCTTATAATAATTCTGACTATTAGCATCTTATAACTCTGTGACTGTTAGCATCTTATTGCTTACTTTGTGACTGTTAGCATTTTATTATAAGTCTGACTTTTAGCATCTTATTCTAACTGTGACTGTTAGCATATTATTATAACTCTGTGACTGTTACCATCTTATTTTAAGTCTGTGACTGTTAGCATCTTATTGCTTACTTTCTGACTGTTAGCATCTTATTATAACTCTGACTGTTAGCATCTTATTATAACTCTGTGACTGTTAGCATTTTATTGCTTACTTTGTGACTGTTAGCATCTTATTATAACTCTGTGACTGTTAGCATTTTATTGCTTACTTTGTGACTGTTAGCATCTTATTATAACTCTGACTGTTAGCATCTTACAGTATTATAACTCTGTGACTGTTAGCATCTTATTATAACTCTGTGACTGTTAGCATATTATTATAACTCTGACTGTTAGCATCTTATTGCTTACTTTGTGACTGTTAGCATCTTATTATAACTCTGTGACTGTTAGCATTTTATTGCTTACTTTGTGACTGTTAGCATCTTATTATAACTCTGACTGTTAGCATCTTACAGTATTATAACTCTGTGACTGTTAACATCTTATTATAACTCTGTGACTGTTAGCATATTATTATAACTCTGACTGTCAGCATCTTATTGCTTACTTTGTAACTGTTAGCATCTTATCATAACTCTGACTGTTATCATCTTATAACTGTGACTGTTAGCATCTTATAATAACTCTGACTATTAGCATCTTATAACTCTGTGACTGTTAGCATCTTATTGCTTACTTTGTGACTGTTAGCATTTTATTATAAGTCTGACTGTTAGCATCTTATTCTAACTCTGTGACTGTTAGCATATTATTGTAACTCTGTGACTGTTACCATCTTATTTTAAGTCTGTGACTGTTAGCATCTTATTGCTTACTTTGTGACTGTTAGCATCTTATTATAACTCTGACTGTTAGCATCTTATTATAACTCTGTGACTGTTAGCATTTTATTGCTTACTTTGTGACTGTTAGCATCTTATTATAACTCTGACTGTTAGCATCTTACAGTATTATAACTCTGTGACTGTTAGCATCTTATTATAACTCTGTGACTGTTAGCATATTATTATAACTCTGACTGCTAGCATCTTATTGCTTACTTTGTGACTGTTAGCATCTTATCATAACTCTGACTGTTAGCATCTTATAACTGTGACTGTTAGCATCTTATAATAACTCTGACTATTAGCATCTTATAACTCTGTGACTGTTAGCATCTTATTGCTTACTTTGTGACTGTTAGCATTTTATTATAAGTCTGACTGTTAGCATCTTATTCTAACTCTGTGACTGTTAGCATATTATTATAACTCTGTGACTGTTACCATCTTATTTTAAGTCTGTGACTGTTAGCATCTTATTGCTTACTTTGTGACTGTTAGCATCTTATTATAACTCTGACTTTTAGCATCTTATTATAACTTTGTGACTGTTAGCATTTTATTGCTACTTTGTGACTGTTAGCATCTTATTAACTCTGTGACTGTTAGCATCTTAATATAACTCTGTGACTGTTAGTATCTTATTATAACTCTGTGACTGTTAGTATCTTATTATAACTCTGTGACTGTTAGCATCTTATTATAACTCTGTGACTGTTAGCATCTTATTATAACTCTGACTGTTAGCATCTTATTATGACTTTGTGACTGTTAGCATCTTATTATAACTGTGACGGTTAGCATCTTATTATAACTCCTTGACTGTTAACATCTCATTAAAACTGACTGTTAGCATCTTATTATAACTTTGTGACTGTTAGCATCTTATTGCTTACTTTTTGACTGTTAGCATCTTATCATAACTGACTGTTAGCATCTTATTATAACTGTGACTGTTAGCATCTTATTATAACTCTGTGACTGTTAGCATCTCATTGCTTACTTTGTTACTGTTAGCATCTTATTATAACTCTGACTGTTAGCATGTTATTATAACTCTGTGACTGTTAGCATCCTATTGCTTACTTTGTGACTGTTAGCATCTTATTATGACTCTGACTGTTAGCATCTTATTATAACTCTGTGACTGTTAACATCTTATAACTCTGTGACTGTTAGCATCTTATAACTCTGTGACTGTTAGCATCTTATTGCTTACTTTGTGACTGTTAGCATCTTATTATAACTCTGACTGTTAGCATCTTATTATAACTCTTTGACTGTTAGCATCTTATTAACTGTGACTGCTAGCATCTTATTATAATTTTGTGACTGGTAGCATCTTATTTAAACTCTGTGACTGTTAGCATTTTATTGCTTACTTTGTTACTGTTGACATTTTATTATAACTCTGTGACTGTTAGCCTCTTATTGCTTACTTTCTGACTGTTAGCATCTTATAACTCTGACTGTTAGCATCTTATTATAACTATGTGACTGTTAGCATCTTTTTATAACTCTGACTGTTAGCATCTTATTATAACTCTGTGACTGTTAGCATCTTATTCCTTACTTTGTGACTGTTGGCATGTTATTCATTATTTTGTGATTACTAGCATGCTATTCCTTACTTTGTGACTGTTATCAATGCTAGCACTCACAAAGTAAGAAATAACATGCTAATTTAGCATGTTATTCCTTACTTTGTGACTGTTGGCATGTTATTTCTTACTTTGTAACTGTTAGCATGTTATTGCTTACTTTGTGACTGTTAGCATGTTATTCATTATTTTGTGATTACTAGCATGTTATTCCTTACTTTGTGACTGTTATCAATGCTAGCACTCACAAAGTAAGAAATAACATGCTAATTTAGCATGTTATTCCTTACTTTGTGACTGTTGGCATGTTATTTCTTACTTTGTAACTGTTAGCATGTTATTGCTTACTTTGTGACTGTTAGCATGTTATTCACTATTTTGTGATTACTAGCATGTTATTCCTTATTTTGTGACTGTTATCAATGCTAGCGCTCACAAAGTAAGAAATAACATGCTAATTTAGCATGTTATTCCTTACTTTGTGACTGTTGGCATGTTATTCCTTACTTTGTGACTGTTAGCATGTTATTCATTATTTTGTGATTACTAGCATGTTATTCCTTACTTTGTGACTGTTATCAATGCTAGCACTCACAAAGTAAGAAATAACATGCTAATTCAGCATGTTATTCCTTACTTTGTGACTGTTAGCATGTTATTCCTTACTTTGTGACTGTTGGCATGTTATTCCTTACTTTGTGACTGTTAGCATGTTATTCCTTACTTTGTGACTGTTAGCATGTTATTCATTATTTTGTGATTACTAGCATGTTATTCCTTACTTTGTGACTGTTATCAATGCTAGCACTCACAAAGTAAGAAATAACATGCTAATTTAGCATGTTATTCCTTACTTTGTGACTGTTGGCATGTTATTCATTACTTTGTGACTGTTAGCATGTTATTCCTTACTTTGTGACTGTTAGCATGTTATTCATTACTTTGTGACAGTCGGGATGTTATTCATTACTTTCTGACTGTTAGCATGGTATTCCTTAGTTTGTGACTGTTTATTATTTCCCTTATTCTCTGACTGCTGGAATTATATTCCTCATTCTCTGACTGCTAGAATTTTATTCCATACTTTCTGACAGTTAGCATGTTGCTATTCCTTACTTTCTGACAGTTAACATGTTAATCCTTGTTTTATAACTGTTAGCAAGCTATTCCTTACTTCCTGACATACTCCTTATTCTCCGACTGTTAGAATGTTATTCCATGCTTGCTGTCAGTTAGCATGTTATTCCTTACTTTCTGACTGTGTGAATGGTATTCCTTTTTTCTGACTGTTAGCATGTTATTCCTTACTTTCTGATTGTGAGCATGTTATTCTTTGTTTTATCACTGTTAGCATGTTATTTCTTACTTTCTGCCTGTTAGCATGTTATTCCTTACTTCCTGACTGATAGCATGTTATTCCTTGTTCTCCGACTGCTAGAATGTCCTTCCTTACTTTCTGACTGTTTAATGTTCCTCTTTTTCTGACTGTTAGATTGTTATTCCTCACTTTCTGTCAGTTAGCATGCTATTCCTTACTTTCTGATTGTGAGCATGTTATTCTTTGTTTTGTAACTTTTAGCATGCCATTTCTTACTTTCTGACTGTTAGCATGTTATTCCTTACTTTCTGACTGTTAGAATTGTATTTCTTTTTTGTGACTGTTAGATTGTTATTCTCTTTTTCTGACTGTTAGCATGTTATTCTTTACTTTCTGACTGTTAGAATGATATTCCTTTTTTCTGACTATTAGAATGTAATTCCTTACTTTCTGATTGTTTGAATGTTATTCCTCTTTTTCTGACTGTTAGAATGTCATTCCTTACTTTCTGTCTGTTTGAATGTTATTCCTCTTTTTCTGAGTGTTAGCATGTCCTTCCTTACTTTCTGACTGTTATAATGTTGTTCCTCTTTTTCTGACTGTTAGATTGTTATTCCTCACTTTCTGCCAGTTAGCATGCTATTCCTTACTTTCTGATTGTGAGCAAGTTATTCTTTGTTTTGTAACTTTTAGCATGCCATTTCTTACTTTCTGACTGTTAGCATGTTATTCCTTACTTTCTGACTGTTAGAATGGTATTTCTTTTTTCTGTCTGTTAGAGTTATTCCCCTTTTTCTGTCTGTTAGAATGATATTCCTTTTTTATGACTATTAGAATGTAATTCCTTACTTTCTGACTGTTAGCATGTTATTCTTTACTTTCTGTCTGTTAGAATGATATTCCTTTTTTCTGACTATCAGAATGTAATTCCTTACTTTCTGACTGTTAAAATGCTATTCCTCTTTTTCTGACTGTTTGAATGATATTCCTCACTTTCTGTCAGTTAGCATGTTATTCTTTACTTTCTGATTGTGAACATGTTATTTTTTGTTTTGTAACTGTTAGCATGCTATTTCTTACTTTCTGACTGTCAGCCTTTTATTCCTCTTTTTCTGACTGTTCAAATGTTATTCCTCACTTTCAGTCAGTTAGCATGCTATTTCTTACTTTCTGTCTGTTAGCATGTTATTCCTTACTTCCTGACTGCTAGCATGTTTTTCCTTATTTTATAACTGTTAAGCTATTCCTTATTTTCTGACTGTTAAAATGATATTCCCTAATTTCTTACTGTTAGAATGTCATTCCTTACTTTCTGACTGTTCAAAAGTTATTCCTCACTTTCTTTCAGTTGGCATGTTATTCCTTACTTTCTGATTGTCAGCATGTTATTCTTTGTTTTATAACTGTTTGCATGCTATTTCTTACTTTCTGACTGTTAGCATGTTATTCGTTACTTTCTGACTGTTAGAATGGTATTCCTTTTTAATCTGACTGTTAGAATGTCAATCTTTACTTTCTGTCTGTTTCAATGTTATTCCTCTTTTTCTGACTGTTAGAATGTTATTCCTCATTTTCTGTCAGTTAGCATGTTATTCTTTACTTTCTGGTTGTGAGCATGTAATTTTTTGTTTTATAACTGTTAGCATGCTATTTCTTACTTTCTGACTGTTAGCATGTTATGCCTTACTTTCTGACCTTTAGAATGGTAATTCTTTTTTTTGATTGTTAGAATGTCATTACTAACTTTCTGATTGTTGGTTTGTTATTCCTCTTTTTCTCACTCTCCGAATGTTATTCCTCACTTTCTTTCAGTTAGCACGAGGTTCCTTACTTTCTGATTGTGAGCATGTTATTATTTGTTTTATCACTGTTAGCATGCGTTTTCTTACTTTATGACTGTTAGCATGTTATTCCTTACTTTCTGACTTTTAGAATGGTATTTCTTTTTTCTGACTGTTAGAATGTCTTTCCTTAATTTCTGAGTGTTATAATGTTGTTCCTCTTTTTCTGACTGTTAGATTGTTATTTCTCACTTTCTGTCAGTTAGCATGCTATTCCTTACTTTCTGATTGTGAGCATGGGTTTCTTTGTTTTGTAACTTTTAGCATGCCATTTCTAACCTTCTGACTGTTAGCATGTTATTCCTTACTTTCTGACTGTTAGAATGGTATTTCTTTTTTCTGACTGTTAGATTGTCATTCCTCTTTTTCTGACTGTACGAATGTTATTCCTCACTTTACTTTCTGACTGTTAGCATGTTATTCTTTACTTTCTGACTGTTAGAATGATATTCCTTTTTTCTGACTATTAGAATGTAATTCCTTACTTTCTGACTGTTACAATGCTATTCTTCTTTTTCTGACTGTTTGAATGTTATTCCTCACTTTCTGTTTGTTAGCATGTTATCCGTTACTTTCTGATTGTGGACATGTTATTTTTTTTGTTTTATAACTGTTAGCATTTTATTTCTTACTTTCTGACTGTCAGCATGTTATTCCTCTTTTTCTGACTGTTCGAATGTTATTTCTCACTTTCTTTCAGTTGGCATGTTATTCCTTACTTTCTGATTGTCAGCATCTTATTCTTTGTTTTAAAACTGTTAGCATTCTATTTCTTACTTTCTGACTGTTAGCATGTTATTTGTTACTTTCTGACTGTCAGCATGTTATTCCTCTTTTTCTGACTGTTCGAATGTTATTTCTCACTTTCTTTCAGTTGGCATGTTATTCCTTACTTTCTGATTGTCAGCATGTTATTCTTTGTTTTATAACTGTTAGCATGCTATTTCTTACTTTCTGACTGTTAGAATGGTATTCCTTTTCAACCTGACTGTTAGAATGTCAATCCTTATTTTCTGTCTGTTTGAATGTTATTCCTCTTTTTCTGACTGTTAGAATGTCATTCCTTACTTTCTGTCTGTTTGAATGTAACCCCTCTTTTTCTGACTCTCAAAATGTTATTCCTCACTCTCTTACAGTAAGGATGTTGTTCCTTACTTTCTGATTGTGAGCATGTTATTCTTTGTTTTATCACTGTTAGCATGCTTTTTCTTACTTTATGACTGTTAGCATGTTATTCCTTACTTTCTGACTTTTAGAATGGTATTTCTTTCTTTTGACTGTTAGAATGTCCGTCCTTACTTTCTGACTGTTATAATGTTGTTCCTCTTTTTATGAATGTTAGATTGTTATTCCTCACTTTCTGTCAGTTAGCATGCTATTCTTTACTTTCTGATTGTGAGCATGTTATTCTTTGTTTTGTAACTTTTAGCATGCCATTTCTTACTTTCTGACTGTTAGCATATTATTCCTTACTTTCTGACTGTTAGAATGGTATTTCTTTTTTCTGACTGTTAGATTGTTATTCTTCCTTTTCTGACTGTACGAATGTTATTCCTCACTTTCTTTCAGTTAGCATGTTATTCCTTACTTTCTGACTGTTAGCATGTTATTCTTTACTTTCTGTCTGTTAGAATGATATTCCTTTTTTCTGACGATTAGAATGTAACTCATTACTTTGACTGTTACAATGCTATTTCTCTTTTTCTGACTGTTTGAATGTTATTCCTCACTTTCTGTCAGTTAGCATGATATTTCTTACTTTCTGTCTGTTAGCATGTTATTCCTTACTTCCTGACTGCTAGCATGTTTTTCCTCATTTTATAACTGTTAAGCTATTCCTTACTTTCTGACTGTTAAAATTATATTCCTTAGTTTCTTACTGTTAGAATGTCATTCCTTACTTTCTGACTGTTGGATTGTTATTCCTTTTTTTCTGACTGTTCAAATGTTATTCCTCACTTTCTTTCAGTTGGCATGTTATTCCTTACTTTCTCATTGTCAGAATGTTATTCTTTGTTTTATAACTGTTAGCATGCTATTTCTTACTTTCTGACTGTTAGCATGTTATTCTTTACTTTCTGACTGTTAGAATGGTATTCCTTTTTAATCTGACTGTTATAATGTCAATCCTTACTTTCTGTCTGTTTCAATGTTATTCCTCTTTTTCTGACTGTTAGAATGTTATTCCTCATTTTCTGTCAGTTAGCATGTTATTCTTTACTTTCTGGTTGTGAGCATGTAATTTTTTGTTTTATAACTGTTAGCATGCTATTTCTTACTTTCTGACTGTTAGCATGTTATGTCTTACTTTCTGATTTTTACAATGGTAATTATTTTTACTGACTGTTAGAATGTTATTCCTAACTTTCTGATTGTTAGTTTGTTATTCCTTTTTCTGACTCTCCGAATGTTATTCCTCACTTTATTTCAGTTAGCATGTTGTTCCTTACTTTCTGATTGTGAGCATGTTATTATTTGTTTTATCACTGTTAGCATGCTTTTTCTTACTTTATGACTGTTAGCATGTTATTCCTTCCTTTCTGACTTTTAGAATGGTATTTCCTTTTTCTGACTGTTAGAATTTCCTTCCTTACTCTCTGACTGTTGTAATGTTGTTCCATTTTTTCTGACTGTTGGATTTTTAATCCTCACTTTCTTTCAGTTAGCATGCTATTCCTTACTTTCTGATTGTGAGCATGGGTTTCTTTGTTTTGTAACTTTTAGCATGCCATTTCATACTTTCTGACTGTTAGCATGTTATTCCTTACTTTCTGACTGTTAGAATGGTATTTCTTTTTTCTGACTGTTAGATTGTTATTCCTCTTTTTCTGACTGTTAGATTGTTATTCCTCTTTTTCTGACTACGAAGGTTATTCCTCACTTTCTTTCAGTTGGCATGTTATTCCTTACTTTCTGACTGTTAGCATGTTATTCTTTACTTTCTGACTGTTAGAATGTAATTCCTTACTTTCTGTCAGTTAGCATGCTATTTCTTACTTTCTGTCTGTTAGCATGTTATTCCTTACTTCCTGACTGCTAGCGTGTTTTTCTTCATTTTATAACTGTAATGCTATTCCTTACTTTCTGACTGTTGGAACAATATTCCTTAATTTATGACTGTTAGAATGACATTCCTTACTTTCTGACAGTTAAAATGCTATTCCTTTTGTTCTCTACTTTCTGACAGTTAGAATGCTATTCCTTTTATTTTTTACTTTCCAATTGTTATCATGTTATAACTCAACTGTCTCCATTCTCAGATAGTCACTCTCTGAAAAGGCCAAAGCAAGGAGATGGTCAGTGGCTGCAGAAAGCAGCCATCCAGTTGTTGGAGCAGCAGCAGGATCTCTGCAGCCTGTTCAAAGAGATTGGGGTGAGTAAATAAAAATTTACCAAGTTATAATTATTTGATTTTTTTGTTTAATCTGTGAAGCAGTGGTCTTTCAACAAGTGGAAGCTCATATTTTAGCTGCTTTATAAACACGAGTGCAGATGCTAGATTTTACAAACCCCAAAACCAGTGAAGTTGACAGGTTGTGTAAATGGTAAATTAAAAACAAAATAAAATGATTGGCAAATCCTTTTTCAACCTGTATTCAAATGAATAGACTGCAAAGACAAGATACTTAACGTTCAAATTGGAAAACTTAGGTTTGGTACGGGGGTCTACCGAACGAGTTTCTAAGTGAAAGTCTTGACAAGCTGCTTTGCTTCTTCTGCCTGTGTGTCAGTACCCAGCATTGTCCCACCCACACAACCATCTGATTGGTTACATACAAAGCGATAACAGCCAATCAGCAGTGCGTATTCAGAACCCATGTCGTCAATGCTTCAGCGTCGAGCAGATATGTGTTTAACAGGTGAGCATAAGACAGCGTACTCTCCCCAAATTATAATAAACACCTCCCAATCAACGTTCTAGTTACATCACTATGAGCCCGTTTACGTTCTAGAAACTAAAACTACAGCTCAGTTCGCTCGCAGTCCTGGCTTGAGGTGAAGGCTAATTAGCTTTTAGCGTAACGTTAGCTCATTTTGCTGTGTGTGAGTGTGCGTGCGTGCCCTGTCTCTGTTATTTCACTTGAACTCCATGGTGTTCAGGGATAAATAGTCTCTCCTATTCCTATTGTGCTATTTTTTCAGCTACAGTTACATTAATCAATAGTAATTTAGCGGCCTAGTTTTGAATAGCAGGGTCCCTGCTATCACATGTTGACAAAAATATAACATTTACATAATAAAAAAACTACAGGCTTCCCAAATCCTGTAATAAATGAAGCATGATGAGTTGACCTGAAACTGTTTAATGTTGCACTTTTTATATTTGGAAGAAAAGTTTTGTCATTTCATTTAATCAAAGCAACAACATGAGGCAGTTTAATGTAGATTAACGTGGGCAGAATATTATAGCGTTCCCAATGTTAAAAGGATAAAGCCATTGTTTACAAATTTTGTAAATAAATAACCCAAAAATTTATATTTTGTTGTTTTCTTACTGTACTGAAAATGAACCGAACCGTGACCTCTAAACCGCGGTACGTACCGAACCGAAATTTTTTCGTACCGTTACACCAATAGGTACTACATTAAAAAACGACATCAGTGTGTAAAGGTTTTGGAGCAAAATATATTGCCATCCAAGCAACGTTATCATGGACGTCCTTGCTTATTTCAGCAAAACAATGCCAAGCCACGTGTTACAACAGCGTGGCTTCATAGTAAAAGAGTGCGGGTACTAGACTGGCCTGCCTGTAGTCCAGATCTGTCTCCCATTGAAAATGTGTGGCGCAATATGAAGCCTAAAATATGACAACGGAGACCGCGGACTGTTGAACAAATTAAGCTGTACATCAAGCAAGAATGGGAAATAATTCTACCTGAAAAGCTTCAAAAAGTGGTTTCCTCTCTTCCCAAACATTTACTGACAGTTCCCAAACATTTACTGAGTGTTGTCAAAAGGAAAGGCCATGTAAAACAGTGGTAAATGCCCGTGCCAACTTTTTTGCAATGTGGTGCTGTCATTAAATCTAAAATTATTGATTTTTTGCAAAAAAAATAAGTTTCTCAGTTCAAACTTTAAATATTTTGTCTTTGCAGTCTATTCAATTGAATATAAGTTGAAAAGGATTTGCAAATCATTGTATCTTGTTTTTATTTACAAATTACACAACAAGCAAACTTCACTGGTTTTGAGTTTTGTACAAAGAAAACGTCACCTAAAGAACTGTAAATTTCTTCTTATTAACTTGGAACAATGGTCCGAAACTTTAAAAATGCTCTGGCAGTAGTTTACATTTCAAGGTTGCCAATTGGGTCGTTTTACTGTCAATCAAAAAGGGATTCAGTCTCAGACAGATAATCCAATCATAATGCGGAAGCCTGGCATCCAGGCTAGCCAAGGCCGAGACTACTTCTAATTTACTTCCAGAGCGTCTGGGCATCTGTGGGCAGGACATAGCAGAGCATTTATCCAACGATTGTCTAGTTTTTCTGCAGTGAAACTAGGGCTGGGCAATATGGCCTTTTATTAATATCTCCATATTTTTAGGCCACGTCACGATACCTGATATTTATCTAAATTTTTTGCCTTAGTCTTTAATGAACACTTGATGCATGTAATCACAGCAGTATAATGATTCTATGTGTCTATATTAAAACATTCTTGTTCATACTTCATTAATATATGTTTATTTTAAACTTTCATGCAGAGAGGGACATCAAAACTAAGTCAATTCACCAAAACTGTATTTATTAAACAGTTATTAAGCAGTGGCACAAACATTGATGTCATTTCAAAACAAAAAGTGCAAGATTGTCAGAGACATTTCAAAACAAACTATGAGTGCACTTTTGTGCATGATGTCACTAAGCAAAACAACACTCAATTAAAGTGCACTTTTTGTACAGAACGCCACTACAATAGTTTAAAACAAATAAAGTGCACTTTTGTGCATGATGTCACTAAGCAAAACGACACTAAATTAAAATGCATTTTTTGTACAGAACGCCACTACAACAGTTTAAAACAAATAAAGTGCACCTTTGTGCATGATGTCACACAAGATATTTCAATAAGTGCCAAATGCAAATGAGCTGCATAATAAGAAATCAAATAGATAGATAGATAGTACTTTATTGTAGTATATATAGTATACGTACTTCGCTATGTTGTAGGTTCCTGCGGACGTTATCTCCTTCTGTTGTTGATTATTTGTTTCATACGGTGTTGATCTGGAAATGGTTGCTTCGGCATTTTGTTGGTGTGGCACCGAACGGAGATGTTGTCATGCAGAGTTTCAAGCACTCTTCATTCTCTTCATAGCGGGTGACTTTTCAAATGATGCTACATTGGCAGTGGTGCTACTTTTTGTAGCAACGCTTTTGCCGCATAACTGTTCAACATATTCCTGCTTGAAGCCAAACCACAGCCCGACGAATTCTTCTTTCATTTGTTACCAAATTCGCACCTTCTCTCTCTCGTATTACCACCCACACCACTCCGCTAGCTTTCACTGCTAACGTTACCATGTCGCTACCTGTCTGCTACGCGGGAGCGTGTGACGTTGCAGACATGACGTATGTAAGAAGGTGCGCTTGTTTTATGTCTGTGAGAAGGAGAGACAAGAAAGCCTGTAGTGTAATGCCTGCAGCTAATAGCAAATGTGTGAGATTCACATATACTCGAATATCACAATATAGTAATTTTCTATATCGCACAGAGACAACCCCGCAAAATATCGAGTATATCGATATATTGTCCAGGCCTAAGTGGAACAACCAACTCTATTCTACCACATTGAAGCCAATAAATGCACGGCTTCAACACTGTTTAATGCACTGTGACGCTATCACAATCAATGAGAAGAAAGACTTGTCAGCTGTGAAAAAAATGTGAACGATTTTTAGGGCATATTTAATCAATGTAAGGTAAAGACAAAAATACATTTCTCACCACTTTTTTAGATTTTAGGAATCTGAGTTTCCCCAGCACTCTTAGAGCAATCGCCACTGCCATATCTCTGCACTGCAGGTCTCCAAGATGAACTTGGAGACATGGCATGGTAGAAGAAGGCTAGTCAGGGAGGCCATCAAGTCCGATCCTCTCAATATTTGCACGGTTCACATTTTGTAGATCGCTGTTTGCTGGTACATCTCAGATATATTAAAGTACGTCAACCGTGCAGAAATGATGCCAGGAAGTACTTTAACACGAGATTGTCTGGAGCGGACGCCGTCTTGTTGTTGGTTGATCAAAGCTTTTCGGTTGCAAGATTTTTGGTGTGTCTTTAGTCAATAGTGCGTAAATAATGGGCTGTATATATCCATTCTAACAATGTATTACTTTAATTGGTTTTCATTTAAAATACCCTCACTTTTGAGGTTTCGTGGCTTTCATGTTGCTGTGGTGCCGTGTAGGGCTGGGCGATATGGACGGAAAAAAAAATCTTGATATATTTATACTTAAACTCGATATTTGATATATATCTCGATATGTTTTCCGGTGAAAATATACATATAAAGATATTCATTTTTGAGCGAAATTCACTGAAATTAGAGTGAAAGATAACTGTTCTGTAAACAGTCAGTTGTTCTTTTCTTAACCCAGTTAGTCAAGATGGGTATTAACAGCACAAAAAATAAACCGTTTCAGTAGCACAGAATTACATAACATAAATACAATTTAAAAATATTATTTCTACGTAAAATAAATAAACATAGCTGTGCAAATATTAAAAAATGTATGAAACTCAGATGAAAAAATAATTTGCAGGCATGCAGTTTTTAATTCCCAGTTAACAATGTAATGGACTGTCACACACGTACGGTTCTGGTCAGCGCCAAGTAGGTGACTTGACTTAATTGTGTGGCTATGATCTTCCTCACTTTGGCATACATTTTTGGCAGCATTTCTCAAGAACATTTTTGATTTGGGCTTACATGGTAAACAATTTTATCCATACGCATACATTTGTCCAAATGTGGCCAAGTTGACGCATTGTGGGTATCCTGGACGTCGTCTACATCAGTGGTCCCCAACCTTTTTGTAGCTGCAGACCGGTCAACGCTTGATAATTTGTCCCGCGGCCCGGTGGGGTGTGGGGGGGATCCTTTTTTTTTCTTTTTTTCTTTGTCATGAAAAAGGGAGGTTTTTGTCATGAAAAATGGAGGTTTTTTGGGTTGGTGCACTAATCGTATGTGTATCTTGTGTTTTTTATGTTGATTTAATTTAAACAATTTTTTTAAAAAACAAAAACATTTTAAATTTAAAAAAAAAAATTCTTCTGCGGCCCGGTACCAATCAACCGGGCCGCGGCCCAGTGGTTGGGGACCACTGGTCTACATCGCTAAAAGAAAAATCTAAGAAAGAGAATCTTTCTACTCCACTAGTTTTTTAATATATAAATCGCGCGCTTGAATATTCGCTCTTCTCTTCTACTCTCTCATTGTCATTTGGGATGTCTGTTGTGATTTCCCTTCTTGGTTTGATGACCCGCGCTATCCTGCCTCTGATTGGCCTGTCCCTAATGTTTTGCCCTAATGGCAACCAATCACAATTCATAGTAAACAACCAACCAATCATGGATGTTCATGTACGTGCAAGAAGTAAGATGGAAGGGGAGGGGTTTAGTAGCCCATGGAGCGTTGAGAGGAATCAAGGAACACAACAAATAAGCGGTGTTTGGTCATTTTAACGTGAAATAAATTACCATATTTTTCGGAATATACGTCGCAGTTTTTTTCATAGTTTGGCCGATGGTGCGACTTATACTCATGAGTGACTTATGTGTGAAATTATTAACACATTACCGTAAAATATCAAATAATATAATTTAGCTCATTCACGTTAGAGACTAGATGTGTAAGATTTCATCGGATTTAGCAATTAGGAGTGATGTATAGCTTGTTGTATATGTTATAGTTATTTGAATGATTCTTACCATAATATGTTACGTTAACATAGCAGGCACCTTCTCAGTTGGTTATTTATGCCTCATAACGTACACTTATTCAGCCTGTTGTTCACTATTCTTTATTTATTTTGAATTGCCTTTCAAATGTCTATTCTTGGTGTTGGGTTTTATCAAATAAATTTCCCCAAAAAATGCGACTTATACTCCAGTGCGACTTATATATGTTTTTTTCCTTCTTTATTTTGCATTTTCGGCAGGTGCGACTTATACTCGGAAAAATACGAAATACAGATATTCCGATATTTTCTTAATCCATATCATGTTTAGAAATATAACCATATATCTTACAAACTCAATATATCGGCCAGCCCTAGCGTCGCGCCACGATCAATCTAATTGATCAAGGTTTGAGGATGATGGCCAAAATTCCAAAAAAAGTGCTGTTTTACTTTTAAGAAGCTGGAGCAAAAAAGTATATTGAGGGTTTCTTTATTTATTAAAAAAATAAATGAAACTTGATTAAAGATATGTGCATATAGTTACTTTTTGAAGACATTCAACAATATGGTTACAATAAAAATAACTGTAATAATTGTGGTCTCAATAGTTCTGATATAAAATGTTCATATTGTGATGTTAATGGCTGTGATATTTTTTCCAGGCAAGCAATCCAATCAACAGCACCGGAGAGGAGCAAAGGAAGGAAGTCGCTGAAGGCATCCCATCAGACGTTGAAGGATCACTTTTGGGTAAAATTCAATAGTTGTTTGACGTCTCTTTAGTTGCATTTGCACTGCAGGTCAAAGCACAATTCTGATTTCCTGCTGACAGTACATCAGATTTATAGGTAAAGTAGTCCTCCTGTTACGACGTTTCACATGAATTATTGATAAAGTACAAGAAGAAAAACACAACTCGATATGTGCATGCTTGTGGAAGAATACGCTTGATGACTGCTTCACGACAATAATGTCCCGTGTGTTTGTTCCATACATGATATCTGTAACATAAAACAAAGGGAGAAGTCCAGTTGAATGATATGTGGTCAACAAGGCAGATGTGTGTGTTGTGATCATGACAGTGGTTCTCAAATGGGGGTATGCGTACCCCTGGGGGTACTTGAAGGTATGCCAAGGGGTACGTGAGAATTTTTTAAAATATTCTAAAAATAGCAACAATTCAAAAATCCTTTATAAATATATTTATTGAATAATACTTCAACAAAGTATGAATGTAAATTCATAAACTGTGAAAAGAAATGCAACAATGCAATATTCAGTGTTGACAGCTAGATTTGTTTGTGGACATGTTCCATAAATATTGATGTTAAAGATTTCTGTTTTTGTGAAGAAATGTTTAGAATTAAGTTCATGAATCCAGATGGATCTCTATTACAATCCCCAAAAAGGGCACTTTAAGTTCATGATAACTTCTATGTGTAGAAATCTTTATTTATAATTGAATCACTTGTTTATTTTTCCACAAGTTTTTAGTTATTTTTTTTCCAAATGGTTCAAGAAAGGCCACTACAAATGAGCAATATTTTGCACTGTTATACAATTAAAAAAATCAGAAACTGATGACATAGTGCTGTATTTTACTTCATCTCTTTCTTTCAACCAAAAATGTTTTGCTCTTTTTAGGGGATACTTGATTTAAAAAAAATGTTCACAGGGGGTACATCACTGAAAAAAGGTTGAGAACCACTGGAACATGAGATTACATTGAAAACATCTGATCGGCATATTTTATCAAGTACTTTTTTAATACATCTGTAGAATTTGAATTCCGCTTGTAACAGTCACTACTAGCTAGTGAGGTCACGTTATAGAAGTAGATCGGATGTCGCTGCAGCAGTACATTTGAAACGTGAAAAAAATGAAAATAATAATGGACTCAGCCAGTGTTCATGTTTACAGTGTCAGGGTTGAGACGCCAAGCTCGGCAGCTTGCTGTGCCGCTGGCAACACTTTCAGTGAAGTTGGTGCTGGAGAGGCTGAGGGAGATCACTGGAAGTGAGGACAATGACCGGGAGATCCTCACCGCACCCCAAAGTGTGAGTACTGTATGTCTGTTATTATTTCACAGTGTTTTGTCCCAGGTTTCTTTAAAGTGTACCCACCACCAAATTTGGGGTGAGTTTTTAACCTCCCATTATATTTGAATCCCTCCATGATTCTGTGATGTTGCAATTGCGCCATGTAAGGGTAAGACAATTAAGAACATGTTTCATTCTGACCTAGCAAAGGGGAAGGATTTACACGACACAAATGTAAAAATGTGATAATATTCTCTCATCGTCTCTCATATATCAGCAAAAATAAGTACTATAGATTGCTCTCAACACTTCACAAATGCTCTTAACGTGTTGGGGTAAACGTGTTGGAAAAGAAAGGATTGTTTAAAATTGACAAACACTTTTCAAATGTAAAACATACACCAAACATCTGTCACTTGTGGACGACAGAGTAGACAGCGGACAATAAGAAAGCCTTTGGTGATGTTTAAATTTATTATTATAAGTAAGATTACTATTTTTCATTAAAATTAATTAAAACAGTACAGTCATTTGAATATCTAGCCATTGCTTGTGTTAGGGATATTTCGTCTTTATGTAGAATGGAATGCATAGGGAGTCGTTCTTTGGAAAACTCTGTTTTGCTTGGAGAACAAAACACAAGAGGTCTCGCATGTTGCTATTGTAACGCCTGCCCTTAGTGCAATACAGAAAATGACTATATTGTGATATTCGAGTATATGTTCTCACACAGTTGCTTTTGGCTGCGGGCATTACACTACATGCGTTTCCCACTCTTTCTTGTCTCTCCTTCTCCCAGAGACATAAACAAGCGCACCTTCTTGCATACGTCACATACTGTCACGCGTGCAATGTCACACGCCTTCCCCGAGCAAAGCGGTAGCTACATGGGTAACATTAGCTGTGATGCTAACGGAGCAGTGCGAGTGGTAATACGAGAGAGAGAAGGTACGAATCTGGTAACAAATGGAGGAATAATTATTTCCCAAGAAAAACAGCATGGGGTGCATCGTCTGGCGGTGGTTTGGCTTCAAGCGGGAATATTTTGAACAATTATGTGGCAAAAGCGTTGCTGCAAACCGTAGCAGCCCTGCTAATTTGTAGCATCATTTGAAAAGTCACCCGCTAGAGAATGAAGAGTGCTTGAAACTCTGCATGTCTACATCTCCGTTCGGTGCCACACCCACAAAATGCCAAAGCAAAAATTTCCAGATCAACCCAGTATGAAGGTCTTTATTGCAGTGGTCTGTAACACAGTGCACAGTGAATGGTGGTGAATCCACTTTTGTACCAGTAACTTTCGGGAATAGGTGTCAACAGTTATGAGCATTTACTTCGGTACATACCACCTTTTACCAGCAACGGGCGCTTTTGCACCACTTCTTCCGTCACATATGATACAAATACTTTTATTTATCCTACAAGCGATCTCATTCAAATTGCAGTAATATTATTAGTAGGGGCATGAGGAGCCCACAGGCAGTGAGAGAGGGACATGAGTGTTTGGCAAAAACTGCAACGCATTTACCTATTGAGACTGAATAAAACTGAATAAAGGCTGCAGTTTAATTGTTTTCACAATTGTTGAATCCGTATTGTTACCTCTAAAGTTGTGCAGCATTAACCTTTTCGGTTTTTATTAAATGGGATTACTTGCTACTTATGTGATGGTTGACGGATGACAGCGAGACTTGTGCAGTCACTTTAATTAGCAATTTTCTACGCATTCGCTCTGATCTGAGTGAATCAAGTGAGGTTCTGCACATGCGCTCTGCTATAGGTAAATCAAGTGGGGGGGAGCCTTAGCGTGCAGGTTAAGTTTTGATCAACTGAATCGATTTGCTTTGGTGAGTGACTCAGAGGTACCCGAGTCAGGAAAAAAAAAAAATCACATTTGCCATCAGTAATGATGGTAAACCCCTGCTTCACATTTCATTCTTATCTGTTGAATCCTCATCCCTCTGAAAGTGGTCACATTTTCCCATCCTCACTTGCATTTTCTCATGTGCTTAGAATCGTTGCCTCTGCTTGTTCCGGTTATTACCATGGAATGTGTCCAGACAAACACAGAGTCTGGTGCTCTTTTTAAACTTAATTGCCGACCTTAACACGCCGACAGCAGCCCTCACACAAACACACTCCAAATTCAGTGTCATAGCATAGCTGATGCTTCCTACAAGAGAGGAGTAACTCTCTAGAGCAGGGGTGTCAAACTCAAATACAGAGTGGGCCAAAATTTAAAACTGAACAAAGTCGCGGGCCAAGGTTGAACAAATTAACCTTTTAATAGGGACCCAAACAAGTTTTGCATTGAATATTGAACAAGCAAGGCTTATATATCTTTATAGTGACATGCAAAATTGAGGTTTCAAATAATAATATTAATAATAAAAAAATATCAATGGCATATCAAATACAATTTTAATAAAAATTGAATGCCTCTTTTCTATTTGCAGCCTTCTGAGGTAAATATCGAAATAAACTTTTTCCACAGGCTAACAATAAATTTGAAAATAAAATAACAATAATGAATGAATCAAACAGTCAAGCTTTGAAGTAGCATGATAAAGTGCATGAATAAAATGTTAATTATTGCTCAGTTTGCTACACTAATTTGCTTTATTTCTGACAATGGAACAAGCAACGCTTGTATAACCTAATAGTACAAAAACAACTTTCAAAAAACAAATTAAAAAACATCAATGGTATATTAAATAAAATGTAAATAAAAAATGTAATGCCTCTTTTCTATTTGCAGCCTTCTGAGGTAAATATCAACATTAACTTTTTCCACAGGTTAATCATTTTTTTGTGTGTTGGGTGGGGGTGTATTGTAGCGTCCTGGAAGAGTTAGTGCTGCAAGGGCTCCTGGGTATTTGTTCTGTTGTGTTAATGATGTGTTACGGTGCGGATGTTCTCCCTAAATGTGTTTGTCATTCTTGTTTAGTGCGGGTTCACAGTGTGGCGCATATTTGTAACAGTGTTAAAGTTGTTTCAAGGGCCACCCTGAGTGTGACCTTTATGGCTGTTGACCAAATATGCTTTGCATTCACTTATGTGTGTGTGTAGTAGCCGCATATATTACGTGACTGGGCAGGCATGCTGTTTGTAAGGAGGAAAAGCAGACGTGATGACAGGTTGTAGAGGATGTTAAAAGCAGTACCTTTAAGGCACGTCTCCAATATTGTTGTCCAGGTGCAAATTGGGAGAAATTCAGGAGAATGGTTGCCTCGGGAGATTTTCGGGAGGGGCACTGAAATTCGGTAGTCTCCCGGGAAAATCGTGAGCGTTGGCAAGTATGAGTATTAGCGGCACCGCCGCTGTATAATTCCAGTGAGCCAGCTCTAATGTTGATTTGATATTGCTTCAAGGGCCAAATTAAATTACACGGCGGGCCAAATTTGGCTCGCGGGCCAGAGTTTGACACCCATGCTCTAGAGTCCACACCATCAGCACAGCACTTCCTCATTATCCACCAATCACACTAACATTAAAGTTAACACCGGAATTCTGCACATCAACATAATAACTCAAGCAGTTTGTTACACAATCTTCATTTGTTTCTTCAATCGTGTATCAAAGATCAATTTTTGGTGTACTCTGAGGATTGTATGCACTTACTGTGCTGTAAAATGTCGCACTTTTGTTTGCATATTTCACAGGTCAAGCTGTGCGCCCTGCTGGAGTCTGCCAAAGAGCTGTTGATACATGGATGCCTCTGCCCCAAGCTGCTTTGGCAGGAATACAGGAAGTATCATGTGTGTGGAAGGTTTTTTTCCAATACTGCAGAAAAGGCTGGGTGATTATGGCCTAAATCTAAATCTTGATTTATTAATTTACCGTTAATGCACAATTATCGATTCACGGTGGCAGAAGGGTTAGTGCGTTAGAGATGCGCGGTTTGCGGTCTCATCCGCGGAGTCCGGTTGACATGACGAAAACATTTTTTTTAATTAGATTCGGGCGGGTGGCGGTTGAACCATCCGGAGACATTTGATATACATGGTTCTGGGATCGGTATCCTTTGCCATTCAAAGAGCCATTTAAGACCTGTTCATAAAGCGAAGAAGTCAATAGGAGACGCTATTATTCTCTTGAACGACTACCGGCAGTCACCCAGATATTAAATATTAGTGCGTGCTATGAAGCCATTGGCTTGGTCGCCTTCTACATCATACACGATCTGCTTGTCAGTCCAGCATCATGTTGTGTGTGGCTTCCGCGGCAACGCGCACACGACTGCAAGGCATACTACGTGCGTCGGTAAGGTGGGCGGGGTTGGGGGTGCGGGGGTGTAAAATATATTCAGGATGTGTCATGAATACAAATGATTATGGGTATTAGTTGTGTTGCGTTTATGTTGTGTTACTGTGAGGATGTTCTCCCGAAATGTGTTTGTCAATCTTGTATTGTGTGGCTTCATAGCGTGGCGCATATTAGTAAGTGTTAGTTGTTTATATCACAACCATCAGTGTACTCTGTGTCACCCAGTATGCCAATCAATCTCATACGTGTGATAGCGGAAGCTGCACACAACATGTTGCTGGACCAACAATCGGTTCGTACATGTGGTTGAAGGTGTCAAAGGCAATGGCTTCACAGCATGCCCATATTCTTGTCATCAGGATAAACGCTATTGAATAGTTGCGAGAACGTTAGCGGCTCCGATTGACTACATTACTCTGTGAAACAGTTTTAAATAGTTCTGTGAGTGGTAAAGGTGGCCAACCTCTGATGTAATTCAGTGGGCGGTTGGCGGGCGGGTACGGTCCCGATAAAAAGTTGGTTCGGGTGGGCGGCGAGTGGATGACGATTTTGGTGATGCGGATGATATAATTGCCTATCCGCGCATCTCTATAGTGCGTCTGCCTCACAATTCAAAGGTCCTGAGAAGTCAGGGTTCAATCCCGGGCTCGGGATCTTTCTGTGTTGAGTTTGCATGTTCTCCCTGTGAATGCGTGGGTTCTCTCCGGGTACTCTGGCTTCCTCCCACTTCTAAAGACATGCACCTGGGGATAGGTTGATTGGCAACACTAAATTGGCCCTAGTGTGTGAATGTGAGTGTGAATGTTGTCTGTCTATCTGTGTTGGCCCTGCGATGAGGTGGGAACTTGTCCAGGGTGTACACCGCCTTCCGCCGGATTGTAGTTGAGATAGGCGCGAGTGCCCCCCGCAACCTTAAAGGGAATAAGCGGTAAAAAAAGGATGAGTGGGTGGATGGATGGATGCACGATTATCGCACTCTCAACTACTATTCTACTTTTTGGTCAATGTCATCCTTATTGTAGCCAAAGTACAGTAGCGTGGTACCTCAACTTATGAGTGCGAATATTTGGTGTCTACGTTTAGGTATTAATGTTGCTTTCAACGACATGTGCTTTACTTTTTATGGTTGTGGTTGATTCTTGTTGGATCAACCAGCACACAAGACCGTAACAATAGTATAACATCACCACAAGTGTCTCCCAGTTTTTCCTCAATGTGTAAAATTTATGCACTGAAAATAGTGTAAAAGGACTTTAGTCAGTGTTTTTTTGCAGTGATAATTATGACCATTTGATACAGATTGTATTACATATTGGAGAATGAATTACTTTGTTATTGTATTTAAATTATTGAAGAATTTAAATAAGTGCTGGGCGATTATGGTGAAATCTAAATTAGATTAGATAGTACTTTATTTATTCCGTCAGGAGAGTTCCTTCAGGAAAATTAAAATTTTCAGCACAATCCCATTCAAGTTTAGACAAACATTACAGGGAGACAGAACAGGATCGCTGACGGGTCTGCCGGCTTCCAGCGCCCCTTACAAAAAAGATGAGATAAAGGTAAACAAAGGGGGGGAGGGGGGGGAGAAAAAAATAGAAGATTAAAATAAAATTTAAAAAATCGGTCTTTGCCTGGGCCCTGGAGAGGAGGTGCAGACTGAGGCCAAGGGAAAAAAAACAAATAAATAAAAAAAATAAAAAAACAACTCATAACCATGGTACACATCCCTCTTTCATGTGTGTAAGACGGAAACATCAAAGAACACAGAGGACATTAAAGACATTAAAGCAGCACATAAAACCAGACACTTCTACATACAGCTATGAATAAAAAGTAAAAGAAACATATCCAATGTGGTGGCCTCTGCGGTGTTCCACGCCATCGTCTGCTGGGGAGGAGGGAGCATGGTCAGAGACAGAAGCAGACCCAACAAAGCAACCAAGACAGCCGACTCCACTCTCGGCCAGTGTCCAGTCCGCATGGATGAGTGAGGATACGTCCAAGGTGACTGAGGTGTCCGACACCTGCTCACCCAGTCAAGACACCGCGAAGCCTCTCCGTCCCAGCGCTCAGTGCTAGCTCTGCAGCCCTGTCCCTTCATCCGCATCTCCTCCAGTACATCCAAACATACTCTGGTGTAGCAGACACCCAGCAGCTGGTCTCCATAGCCAAAAGGCTCCCGGGAGGCAGATCCGGAAGTCCACAAAAAAAGCACCACAGAGGTCACGAAAGTGCCACCCCCTGTCACACAGCCCCAAAGGGTCCCGGACCAAAAGGCAAAAAAATATAATAAGACATGAAAACAAGAGGGAAACACAAAAGGATGACACAAGAGCACAGAGCTCCTGCCTACAGCAGCCACTACAGCAGCGCCATCTTGGAAAAAAAAAAAAAAAAAAAAATTGGTTCCTGTAGGAATTTGCGATGGCGCAGACGTTCCAATTAACACAAAATTCAACCGATCTTCGCGAATTATGTTCCGCCTGGCAACTTTGTCCAATGCCTGCAGCTTTCCTGCATATTTGGAACAATCAGGGTCATTTTTGGCAATCAGATTTGTTTGAGGGGTGGCGCTCAGACACGCACATCAACTGGAGTCCTTATTGTAGCCCAACTGTTTCCAAACAACTGACACATAATTGCTCCTGGGTACAAACTGCTGTTGTACTGTTGACTCACTGTTGGACTTTTCCCCATGACACTTCTGTTTAGAGGACTAAATGTGACAGTGTCATGTGACTACTCAACTTCTTCTGCTGCTTTTTTGGCCAGCCTTCATGCTTTGCAGCACCTGGCTGCTTTTTATGTTTTATTAGAGAGAATTACAAGTGGAAGCACCAAAATAACTGTCACAACTGTTTTACATTTACGTTCAAATAAAAAACTCTAAATGTCGGTTTTGATATTTTTTTTAATTACTTTTCTAGTCCTGGTGTATCAACATAATGATGAGTGTGACTTATTTACAGAAACTACCCAAGCTGGATATTGTGTACCAACTTCACTTGAACGGTGTCCTCACATTAAAGGATCTTTTAAAGAGGTGAGATATGTTTGTTATATTTTGTTAATTTATTGCACAGCTACTTTTAACATTTTGGAGCCCAGGCTAGCTTTTAGAATCTTTAGTTACTTTTGTGTTTACTTTATATTTTACCTTCAAACCATTTATCTTGCCTTAGTTGTTATTTTCGAGGAAAACCTCTCTTGTGGGACATAATTTTTTCCCCCCATTTTGATATAGGGCCCGATTTACTAAGATCCAAATACCATGCGTTAAACGGCGTGTGCTATCTATAAAATACCGTGTTGCGTGTAACTTATTAACACTGTGTGTACAATTGTAAAGTGGTGCTGACCACCTTATTTAAATTAGGATTTTGTGTGTACTATACGGGGCATCAACTCATTTACTGCACATTCATGTTATCATGCAGGAGACATCTACCACTTTTTATGGGCATTTTAGAAGCAGCTGTGCACTGCATCTACATTGACACAACTTTTTTTAAATTTTTACCGCCGAATGTGCGCTTATTGAAAAGAGGCTGCACTTACTCCGCTCCAGACGGAAAAAAAATGTATACTTAAAAAAGTTTTTTCATATAAGGAATTTTTAATAATAAATATTCTATTTAAAGAAAAAAAACTTCACTAAAGAAATACCAAAGTACACCTAAACGCATCAGTTGAATTTGTTTTAATCTGTCCCTTAAATCCTCCAGTCACGATAAAATTATAAAATGAGGATGCTGTGAAGCTTGCCTCAGTACAAGCTATGCTACTCTGTCTGTTACTCTTGTCTGCAGTATGCCCCAAAAATACATTTTGCCAGGGATACACACGAGTTGCTTTTACTCAGTGGCATCTATAGATCCAACAACAAACTTAACGACTAGCAACACACATACCGGCTAATCCACCTAGTGCTACCAACAAACCCTGGTTCACAAAGGACATTAAATTTTCACTTACATTTTCAATCAATCTCCCATCAAGTGTATGGTACCAAAATAATTTAAAGACTCCATTAGCATCCCCATTCCCTAATCAAACAAAATACTGACTTTAATGACTAGGTGGTGCCTCTCCAGGTGAAAGGGGCAGTCGCCCGGGACAGGCAGACGGACGGGGTTGTATTACCTGAGATACTTTTTTTTTTGGACTTAGTAAATATTGACTTACTAAGACAAAATAATGACTAAGTCAAAATAATGACTTACTTTAAATAAGCGTTTGCAATAATGGTTTGAAAAACTGAGTTAAAAGTGCTAACCCGCACCGTCTCTCCTCTCCGCCTGCCTGAGCACTGACTCCATGCGCTCTGAATACGCACTGCTGATTGGCTGTTACCGCTCTGCGTGTAACCAATCAGATGGTTCTGGGGGCGGGACAATGCTGAGTGTTGCAGAGACTTACTGACAGAGGCAGAGGCAGACAAACTTAGTGGAGCAACTTGTTAAGACTTTAGTTTAGGCGGTGGCTCTTTGTTGTTACGGTGGCCGCCTTAACAACAAAGCGATGCGGGAAACCCTGCTACAAACCCATTGTACTGACATCTGTGATAATAAAATAATCATACGAAACTGCAGCACCGGAGCACCCCAACACATACGCGTGCATTCTGTTTATTGATTTTAGTTCCGCATTCAATACAATCAACCCAGCCAATCCCCTAAATAAACTTCTAGAAATTAACATTCAAAGTATCATATGCCACTGGATTTACAATTTTCTCTCCTCAAAGACACAATGTCAGCATGGGTGGGCTCCTATCTGGACCTCTCACCATTTGCAGCGCCCGGGGCTGTGTTTTGTCTCCATGGCTTTTCTCTCTGTACACAAATGACCGCACCTCCACCATCCACAACTCAGTCTCCATGATAAAGTATGCAGATTGTACCACCCTAATTGGACTCACAACAAGCAATAACAAACAACACTACGCTCAGCAAATAACTCAAACAGAAAACTGGTGCCAAGACAACAAACTCCAACTCAATACAGCTAAAACTCAGGAAATTGTCAACTTCACTCTTAACCCCACAATAAAATCTCCCTATACATTGCTTCTGAACCCATTTCCATTACAGACTATTTTAAATTACTGGGCACTCACATCTCCAACTCACTTAAATGAAAACTCCACTCACATCACATCTATAAAAAAGCAAATCAAGGGGCTATTTTTACTTTGCCAGCTCAGAAAATTCAAAGTCCAGACCCAACCTCATCCTATCGTTCTACACCTCAATTATCCAAAGCATACTCACTTACTCAAAAAGTAATTTGGAGTCACATTCACGCAAAAAAACTACAGGCCGTCATTGATAAATCCAGCCTTATCACTGATCAACCACTTCCTTTCATAAATACACTGTGTTCACCTCTGACTACATCCACTACACCTGGTATTCACGCTCATGCCCTCTGGGAAGCGCTACAGATCACCGCCAGTCAAGTCTACAATTCATTAGGACAGGAATAGAACTTTGGATTAATTATGCTACATTCTAACTGAAATCCCTTTTTGTAACAACACAATAGACGTGAGCTATCAAAGAGGTACAGAATGTGAGTTCCACCAATTCTATACGTAGCCATTAAAACGGATTCTAATTCTGCCGAATAGACGATATGGATATTTTTTTTTAACCTCTGACTTGCTAAAATGTTGACACACACGTAAGATGGAAGATTCTCCGTACAGTTTGCACATCCTTCTGACACGTGCTGAATAAAACACAAAATACTGCTCCCAAAATGGTTATGAGTGTTGATAAATCACATTGCGTTTACTAAATAATTATATTTGCATCTTCTCCTCCCAGTATTGTGGGCGTTTTGATTATCAGCATATATTTTGCATATTAATGTAGACAGAAACGCATATTGGATTGTATGTCTTATTCTGCTGACTTAACAGACACAGTCCATTTTGCACACATTTAGTAGATCAGCTCTGCGTGTGCTATCAGGTTTAAATATGTTTTAGTACATGCAAACCCTTAGTAGATCAGGCCCATAGTGTATAACAACATTTAGGGCTAAATTCACTCCAATACTTCAAAATCGGGGTAGGGAAATGTCAATTATAGTGAGACTCTTTCTAGATCACAATAAGTGATATTAAAAAAAAAATAATTGTCTTTTTATTAGGCAAACCACATCACACCTGATGTAGTGCTGCAAAAATTAATCGATTAGTTTGATTAGGAAAAAGTTTTGATTTATATTCTCTTGCTCCGATTTATTGTTTAATGCTTGTCACAAAAATATTTTTGCTAAAATCTACATGGAGTTTCCAGAACTTAAAATACGTGAACATATTTTCCACACTGCCACTGCAATAGAGCGCAAATGAGCGCGGTGAATGTGTGTGTGCTATGATGCATTAAAGTGTGTATTAGCCAATACTCGATTAATAGATTATTCGATTTGTAGAAAATATGATCGCTGCAGCTGTAGTCTGATAACTTCTCTTTATTTTTATTTTTTTTTAACATTGAAAGTTTGAATGTTGATACATGTGTTAATTACACAGTGGAGAATTTCCTTATCATAAATTTGAACATAAACACAATCGCCACTGTAAATGTTAGTTGCCTCATCTTGTCTTTTGGTGTCATGTCTTCTCAGCGATGAAGGAGTGAGGTTGTGGTTGGTCCCACAATTGAAGGCTCTGTGCAGTTGGACACCTCTACAGGAAGACAAAGAAACCATACAGGCTCAGCAGAAAGTGATGTCAGGTGAGGACACCCTGGTTACACGTTTGGCTCTACAGTATCTCATTTTTTACACCAATATGGGCAGATAATATAGTGATGATCATGTAAAAGCTGCTTCTACACGATATTAATGTTATTGTGCATGCAGATAGCAGATGAGTTGAAATATTTATTTTCTCCTACAAACCTCGTTTCCATATGAGTTGGGAAAATGTGTTAGATGTAAATATAAACAGAATACAAGGATTTGCAAATCATATTCAACCCAAATCCAGTTCAATATGCTACAAAGACAACATATTTTATGTTCAAACTGAGAAACATTTTTTTTTTTTTGCAAATAATCATTAACTTTAGAATTTGATGCCAGCAACACGTGACAAAGAAGTTGGGAAAGGTGGCAATAAATACTGATAAAGTTGAAGAATTCTCATCAAACACTTATTTGGAACATCCCACAGGTGTGCAGGCTAATTGGGAACAGATGGGTGCCATGATTGGGTATAAAAACGGCTTCCCAAAAAATACTCAGTCTTTCACAAGAAAGGATGGGGCGAGGTACACCCCTTTGTCCACAACTTTGTGAGCAAATCGTTAAACAGATTAAGAGCAACGTTTCTCAAAGTGCAAATGCAAGAAATTTAGGGATTTCAACATCTACGGTCCATAATATCATCAAAAGGTTCAGAGAATCTGGAGAAATCACTCAACATAAGCGGCATGGCAGGACACCAACATTGAATGACCGTGACCTTCGATCCCTCAGACGGCACTGTATCAAAAACTGACATAAATCTCTAAAGTATATCACCACATGGGCTGAGGAACACTTCAGAAAACCACTGTCACTAAATACAGTTCGTCCCTACATCTGTAAGTGCAAGTTAAAGCTCTACTATGTAAAGCAAAAGCCATTTATCAACAACATCCAGAAACGCCGCCGGCTTCTCTGGGCCCGAGATCATCTCAGATGGACTGATGCAAAGTGGAAAAGTGTTCTGTGGTCTGACGAGTCCACATTTCAAATTGTTTTTGGAAATATTCGACATCGTGTCATCCGGAACAAAGAGGAAGCGAACCATCCAGACTGTTTCGACACAAAGTTCAAAAGCCAGCATCTGTGATGGTATGGGGGTGCATTAGTGCCCAAGGCATGGGTAACTTACACATCTGTGAAGGCACCATTAATGCTGAAAGGTACATACAAGTTTAGGAACAACATATTCCGCCATCTAAGCGCCATCTTTTTCATGGACGCCCCTGCTTATTTCAGCAAGACAATGCCAAGCCACATTCAGCAGCGTGGCTTTGTAAAAAAAGAGTGTGTGTACTTTCCTGGCCCGCCTGCACTCCAGACCTTTCTCCCATTGAAATTGTGTAGCGCATTATAAAGCGTAAAATACGAAAGCGGAGACCCCGGACTGTTGAATGACTGAAGCTCTACATAAAACAAGAATGGGAAAGAATTCCACTTTCAAAGCTTCAACTATTAGTTTCCTCAGTTCCCAAACGTTTATTGAGTGTTGTTAAAAGAAAAGGTGATGTAACACAGTGGTGAACATGCCCTTTCCCAACTACTTTTGCATGTATTGCAGCCATGAAATTCAAAGTTAATTATTGTAAGCAAAAAAATTAAAGTTAATTAGTTTGTACATCAAATATCTTGTCTTTGTAGTGCAGTCAAATGGTTGAAAATGATTTGCAAATAATTCCCGCGACCCCAAAAGGGAATAAGCGGTAAAAAATGGAAAATGGATGTATTCAGTTTATATTTACATCCAACACAATTTCCCAACTCATATGGAAACGGGGTTTGTATATGATCAAGCCATAGTTGGCATGTATGTGTATGCCGTCTTGCCACTAAGTTTCTTTTTCATCTAGGTATTGTAGGTTTGCTGGTCAGCTTTGGCTTCCAGTCGAGTCATGAGCCAGCAGCAATGGAGAAGAGGGACTTTCTGCTCTGCACTTCCGCTTTAGATGCCATGCTGTTCTGTGAGTGACTGATAACATCCCTGTTTTTTTTTTGTTCAATCCATAAGTTGTTAAATATTTTAATTAGGGGTGTCCCCATACAATTTTTTTCCACTTCCAATACGATACCGATATTGTTGCCTTAAATCTTACAGATATTAATATGATACGATATAAGCAGTAATCAAGCATGCTTCTAATATTTTGTAGTTTGGAATATTAGAAATGGTTTGATCAAGCAAAATTACTCAGAAAAAACTTAACTTATGACAGTCCTATGCTTTGTAGTGGAGTGTAAATGGTGACCGCAAATGGTCAAAATAAATAATTAATTTAGGCCCATGGTTGAATGATGCTTACATGCCCCTGCCTTGGATAATTTGTATGTGTAAGCAATATGCAACTATAATTATTTGGTACTCATTTATCTTGACAAATGTGATATTTTAAACTGCAATATTGTTCAATGAATATTCATCCTGTATGCCTAGCTTGAGTGCTTTTGTGTGCTTAGCTGTTGTGTAGCTGCTAGCTCCTACTAGCCTATAACCTATCATGTTTGCTTTTGTAAATGACTTGACTGAAGACAAAAAGACAAAAAAACACTTTTTGTGCTCTTTGGAAGACATTTAGATGTTGACTGGCTTTCCAGCTTTGCACAAGTAAACACACTGCAGGACTGCTTGTATCGGACATTACATCACACGTTTGCATGCAAGCACATATTATCCGATACTTGCTGATATTGGACAGGATATCCGCTTATCAACATTGGATCAGGACACCCCTAATTTTTATTCTAGAGCAGGGGTAGGGAACCTATGGCTCTAGAGCCAGATTTGGCTCTTTTGATGACTGCAACTGGCTCTAAGATAAATCTTAGCTGACCTTTCTTGATTGATTGATTGATTGATTGATTAAAACTTTTTATTAGTAGATTGCACAGTACAGTACATATTCCGTACAATTGACCACTAAATGGTAACACCCGAATAAGTTTTTCAATCTGTTTAAGTCGGGGTCCACGTAAATCAATTCATGGTAACACGATAAGTAATGAATAATTCCGCTGGTAATCACAGTGTCAAACATAACGTTTAAAATATAAAACATTCTCATGCATTTTCATCCATCCATCCGGTTTCTACCGCACCTGTTCAAAAAGTCGCATTAATGGTAAGCAGTATTTTATTTATTGTTGGTTAGCCTCAAAATAACAATGTTATTAAAAAGGAAGATACTTATCATACTCTAAAAATGTTGGTCTTTCTTAAAAATGCACGCTTATAGTTGTATTCAGTGTTAAAAAAAATATATAAATGGGTCTCACGGAAATACTTTAAAAAATATTTGGCTTGTATGGCTCTCTCGGCCAAAAAGGTTCCCGACCCTTGTTCTAGAGTATGCTGAGTGTTTTTTTTTTGTCATTTAGGGTTTCTGGACACTGTCGATAGAACTTCAACACAGAAATTATGTGAAACTGCCACAGATAGATGGTACTGGTACTTTGTTTAGATCCACTTGTTTTGTTTTCGATTTGACTTATTTCAAAACAATCAATCCGCTTGATACATTTTTAATGAGGTGTCATGATGATGTATTTGTGTTGTCACACCTGTGCAATGTTTGACACAGGTGTCAGCTGTTTGCTGACGTTTCAACATACCCAGATGTCAGTAAGCGCTTCTTCATGCACTCACTTACACAGACGCTCACCTATAAGCCTCGCCTTACAGGTATATACAAAAGAGGTTGATTCAAACTTAATTTTAAATGTGAATATTGGAGATAATGGCTTTTGTTTATTCCTAGTGTCAGATGCAATTAGTCTGCAGAACAAATGGACCTTTGAAAAAGCCAGTCGGTTGCTCACCTCCCTTTTTCGCAAGGTAATTTAGAGACAAAGTTTGAAAATTGTGTCTCTTTGTTTGTGTGTGTGTGTGTGTGTGTGTGTGTGTGTCTCGAAATAGGATTTACATTTACATATAGGTATTTTGTAAAACATAATGGGTCTAGGTAACTGAGCTGAGTGTTGTGCGGTATAGTAATGTTCAATTAGTTAACGGAACTGCTGTTGATTAAAATATGAAGCAGGGGGAATTGTTGAGCTGCACTAGGGCTGTCAAACGCATACAATAATCAATCGTGATAAATCCCTTTTCTTCTATGAATAACTCACAATTACCGTGTCATTATTATAACCGTAAATAGATTTTTTTTTAATTTCTAAAATGTTTCCTTATTAAAATGTACACCAAACATGGGAGTGGATTATTTGTTTGACTCATGCAAATGTTTATTTATTAAACTTTTTTTCTTTTTTTAACATAGCAACACAAAATGGACACAAACACAAACAGTCCTCTTTAATGGTAGGTTTATTTGTCTATTCAAACAGAGTGAAAATAGCAACAACAAAAAAAATCCAGAATTTTTTTTTTTATTATTTATTTTTTTTTTACAAATTATTTCAGTAAATATATGATCCCCTACCAACCAACATTCATTGAGACTCTACAACAGGGGTCTCAAACTCAATTAAGATCGGGGGCTAAATGGAGAAAAATCCTCTCCCAAGTGGGCCGGACTGGTAAAATCACGACACGATAACGTACAAATAAAGACAACTTAAGATTGTTTTCTATGTTTAAAAATAGAACAAGCACATTCTGAAAATGTACAAATCATATATATATATTTTTTTTACACTTACACGTTGCGGTTAATAGTAGTCTGTCGTTATTTTTACTTTCTGAATACGTTATGGCATAATGCTCATCAGTCAACATTGGTGTTAATTTTCAAATTATCAAGATAAAAAACAATATCGAAATCAAATTACGGGGTGTTATTTATGTAGTTCGCTCATTTTCCTCCACTGGTGCACTAACATCATCTGGTTTATCTTTTTTACATACGTAGCATAATCTACAAAGAATTGCTATGTGACATTAGTGGACACATTTAGAACAGAAGTTTTTTTCATTCAAAAATTTTGGCTCATTTTTATACTTGGCAAACTCATCCCGCGGGCGGATAAAACCTGTTTCGGGCTGTACGTTTGACAACCATGCTCTACAAAGTAGTTACTTGTCCATGAAGCACACAAATTAGTCCTGTTAATTTAAGAACGTACTGTTCTCCTAATTAGGGCTGGGCGATATGGCCTTTTATTAATATCTCAATATTTTTAGGCCATGTCACGATACACGTAATATATCTCGATATTTTGCCTTAGCCTTGAATGAACACTTGATGCATATGATTACAGCAGTATGATGATTCTATGTGTCTTCATTAAAACAATCTTGTTCATACTTCATTAATATATGTTTATTTCAAACTTTAATGCAGAAAGGGAAATCACAACTAAGTCAATTTATCAAAACAGTATTTATTAAACAGTTATTAAGCAGTGGCACAAACATTCATGTCATTTCCAATACAGAAAGTGCAAGATTGTCAGAGACATTTTAAAACAAGCTATTAGTGCATTTTTGTGCATGATGTCACACAAGATATTTCTATAAGTGTCAAATAAACATAAGCTGCATAATAGGAAATCAAATAGTATATGTCCTTTGCTATGTGGTAGGTTCCTGCGGATGTTATCTCCTTCTGTTGTTGATTTGTTTCATACAATATTGATCTGGAAATAGTTGCTTCGGCATTTTGTTGGTGTGGCACCGAACGGAGATGTTGACATGTGGAGTTTCAAGCACTCTTCATTCTCTAACGGGTGACTTTTCAAATGATGCTACATTAGCAGTAGGTGCTACTTTTTGTAGCAACGCTTTTGCCGCATAATTTTTCAACATCTTCCCGCTTGAAGCCAAACCACTGCCAAACGATGAACCCCGTGCTGTTTTTCTTGGGAATTCATTCTTCCTGCATTTGATACCAGATTCGCACCTTCTCTCTCTCGTATTACCACCCGCACTATTCTGCAAGCATCACAGCTAACGTTACCATGTCGCTACCTGTCTGTGGGAGCGTGTGACATTGCACACGTGACGTATGTAAGAAGGTGCGCTTGTTTTATGTCTGTGAGACTGAGAGACAAGAAAGAGTGGGAAACGCATGTAATTTAATGCCCGCAGCTAAAAGCAACTCCGTGAGAACGTATACTTGAATATCACGATATAGTCATTTTCTATATCGTACAGAGACAAACCCGCGATATATCGAGTATATAGTATATCGATATATCGCCCAGCCCTACTCTTAATGTCAACTCATTAGTTCAATAAAATACATCAGTCACACATTTTTACCTCTTCTCCGCCATGGGCAAGACTAAAGATCTGTATATTGGATGGATAATAATATTGGATATTTTTGCTTATGTCAACATCAGCCAGATAGACTGAGGGCTGTCAACATAAATGGGTTTAAATACATACGGTTGCCTAATATATATACTATAAGCTGTACTGAAGGTTCCGGAATGACTTTTAACTTGACAAAATCTTGCCCGTTTAGCTTTTGGTTTGTGATCAATTAATCAGGAGGTAGGACTTCTGAATGCAAAGAAGGCTGATTTCTGTTCCAATGCTTAGAAGAAGTATGTTCTATGCACTCACAACTAACTCCTGTAAACACCATTAAAAATTCCTACCACTTAAACATGTTTTGCAGAATTTTTTTTTGGTCTTTTTAACTGTTTTTGACTGTATTTGTGTTTTTGAAAAAGCTGTCGGTGATCTTCAGTGTGGATCAGCTATTGCGTCACCTTCAGCAGGTTTTGGAAACCCACGAGGTTAACTGGAAACACGTGCTGTGCTTTCTTTCAACACTGCTGGTGTACAACCCTTCTGCGCAGCCCAGTCTGAGAGGTATTTACTGCCAAAGTGCGGCCTTCGTATAATGTAAAATTCATTACATTGATTTGCTTTTAGCTCGCAATCTGCCAATGTTCATACACAGTGTGGAGCCGCTCTCTTAAGTTAATATTCATCACCTCCTTTGCTTCAAATATTCTTACAAGTATTATTACCCCTGAAGGACCGGAGAATAAGGCTAAACATGTTACACACCAAGTGAAATCAAGCCGAAACAGACTAGAAAGGCATGCTAATTGCTAAACTTTCTTGAGACAACAGAAGAAGTGTATAGTAAAGTTTTAGAAGTGTTGATGGAAACACATTACAGCATAAAGTAAGCAGTTATTTACATGAAATTAACAGATGGATTAATAAGAGTTAGAGGGAAGATAATATAACAATATCTTTTGCTTTGTAGCGGCCATCTATATATCGGTAGTGTTGATATCCAGGGTAGTATCATTATATGATTGATCATTATTTCTATTTTTACAAAATCTGTTTTTGTCGTTTTTGTTAACGTTTACAAACTCAGGAAATAATTCCCTGGACATAGGAGGACTCTTAAGGTCTGTTTAGTTATTGTGTACTCTTGACCTTTGGCAATTGTATGTAATAAAAAGAATAATGAACTCGTTTAAATATCCATTTTCCATCCATTTTCTACCGCTTATTCCCTTTTGGGGTCGCGGGGGGTGCTGGCGCCTATCTCAGCTTCAATCGGGCGGAAGGCGGGGTACACCCTGGACAAGTCACCACCTCATCGCAGGGCCAACACAGAGGGTCAGACAACATTCACACTCACATTCACACACTAGGGCCAATTTAGTGTTGCCAATCAACCTATCCCCAGGTGCATGTCTCGTTTAAATAATGTGTTGATATTGATACACTGTCAATAACAGTCACCATTGCAATACCACAACATTAAAACATTTACGGTTAATACAAGTGATCGGTATCAGCTGATCTCACTCATAGATGATCGGTATCGGCAGCATAAAACCCTAATCGAAGCATCCCTACTTTTAGCATCTTTAATGTACAGATTAATCAAAGTGGCACCAACCTTCTTTGATGTTTATGTATGCGTCCTGTCTGAAAAAAGCCAGTTTTTGGTCACATGTTCATATTTTGTACGTCTAATAAAGACGAACATGAAAATACAAAACATTTCCAACGGTTAGCATTGCCATTGAATTAATGTAAAACCGAAATTAATTACATTCCCACACTTTCGATTATTTTGCTCATTTCCTAGCGTGCTAATTGCATATTTCTGAAAGTTTTATGTATTTTTGGCCTAAATTAAGCATTCTCATGCATAAGAATTGCAAAATAATCCCAAAATCACAAATCTACGGTACTGTTATATCACACAACAGATTATCATCAAACAAGTTGCAATATTTTTAGGTTATTTGTTGTGTTTATTAACTATGTGTGTGTGTCTTATCAATGTTTAGATGTTTTACTAAGCAGTATACGCCTGTATTTATTTTACATTCTACAATATTCGATAAATGGACAGAATTTCTAGGCGCAGCCAAGGCGTTGAGGGGATCCGGTTTGGTGGCCACGGGATTAGGTCTCTACTTTTTGCAGATGATGTAGTCCTGATGGCATCATCTGGCCGGGATCTTCAGCTTTCACTGGATTGGTTCGCAGCCGAGTGTGAAGCGACCAGAATGAGAATCAGCACCTCCAAGTCCGAGTCCATGGTTCTCGACCGGAAAAGGGTGGAGTGCCATCTCCGGGTTGGGGAGGAGACCCTGCCCCAAGTGGAAGAGTTCAAGTACCTAGGAGTCTTGTTCACGAGTGGGGGAAGAGTGGATCGTGAGATCGACAGGCAGATCGGTGCGGCGTCTTCAGTAATGCGGACGTTGTACCGATCCGTTGTGGTGAAGAAGGAGCTGAGCCGGAAGGCAAAGCTCTCAATTTACCGGTCGATCTACGTTCCCATCCTCACCTATGGTCATGAGCTTTGGGTCATGATCGAAAGGATAAGATCACGGGTACAAGCGGCCGAAATGAGTTTCCTCCGCCGGGTGGCGGGTCTCTCCCTTAGAGATAGGGTGAGAAGCTCTGCCATCCGGGAGGAGCTCAACGTAAAGCCGCTGCTCCTCCACATCGAGAGGAGCCAGATGAGGTGGTTCGGGCATCTGGTCAGGATGCCACCCGAACGCCTCCCGAGGGAGGTGTTTAGGGCACGTCCAGCTAATAGGAGGCCACGGGGAAGACCCAGGACACGTTGGGAAGACTATGTCTCCCGGCTGGCCTGGGAACGCCTCGGGATCCCCCGGGAAGAGCTAGACGAAGTGGCTGGAGAGAGGGAAGTCTGGGTTTCCCTGCTTAGGCTGCTGCCCCCGCGACCCGACCTCGGATAAGCGGAAGATGATGGATGGATGGATGGATGGAATATTCGATAAATCAAGTGTATATATGACTTTTTGGGTGTTATTCAAAGTCCAGAAGACTTAACACATCAACACAAAAATTATACAGTGGAACCTCGATTTACAAACTTATTTGGATCTTGAACAGGGTTCGTGAACTGAAAAAATTGTACAGTGAAGCAAATATCGACATAACAAACAATAAATATGAACAATGGTTTCCAGTTTCGACAAAAGTCCATATTTTAGTAAAGGTTTGTAGACTTTGAACATAATATAAAGTGCTATACAGTATTGTATATTAAACAAACATAACAAGGGGGTGATGGATCAACTTTTTTTTTATCAACAAGCCAAAACAACGAGCTGCTGTCCTCTCTATGCGGTGCTTTGCCAACACGCGCACAAACACAAAAGTCAATATGGTGTCCTCACAAACGATCAGAAAACCACAAAAATCCTTAACTTTAACAATCATGTTGCTACAATTAATAAACATATAGCAAAGTAAAATCCACTTACCATTTATATTGGTAAAGGAGGAGCTGAGGAGAAGGAAACAGATGGAGGGTAAGAGGGGAGAGGGGCGGGTCTGTGTGTTTGTGTGCCCTTGGAAGAAGCATCACTGAATGAGAGGCATTTTTTTCCTCTGCTGTGATCTTCTGGTAGTCTCTTTTCCAGAAAAGACCAGTTTCATCCCAATTAAAACTTGCTGTGGTACGAAGCCTGTTTTGTCAATTCGTCCATTCCCGCAAGCGCCATTAGTGTATTCCTCGCAAATACTGTAGACTTTTTTTAAATCCAAAATAAGTCCCTTCGTTGCTCGCTGGTCTGCTTAGTTTTTGGGACTCGTTAAGTTAGCAATCTGTACAAAACCTGTCAAAAGACAAAAAATCACAGAAATGGCACGCACTAAGCGCTGAATAGTGATAGTGGTGTACTTTTACTGCACAGCAAGTGACATGATGGGCTCCGCCTTTCCAAAAAGACTATGCCCTGCGGACACAAAATGAATTAATAAAGCCTTTGTACATAGGAGACATATTTGGCTCGATCTTAAAGTTTGTAAATATAAAAGTTTGCAAATAGAGAGGTTCATAAAATCGAGGTTCACTGTATTTAAAAGGTCGTTAACAGGATTTTTTAAGCAGAAATTCAATCATTGTGGTTGGGTCTGGAACCGATTAACACAACAATGGACGACAGTATGCCAATAATATAAAAAACAAATATTTGTTTATTTTCCTACCTCTCTATGCTGTTTGCTTAATAATAAAAATATAATATGAAGATGACATGCTTTATTCCTTCTTTTACATCTCAGAGCTTCTGTCCCGACTGCTGACTTCTGCATTTGAAGGTTATGACTTGGAGAGCATGATAACTGCCTTCTTGTTGGCACGACAGGGGGCGCTGCAGGGGCCTGCCATCTTTCCCTCCTACTGCGACTGGTTCAAGGTTCAATATCCTTTCAGTGTTCTGTCTAAAGATCTCCTAATTCTAATAATGATGTTGCTTGAATCTCAACAACCTGCAAGTGGAGTCCGGTGCATTTCCATAAATTAGAATATTGTGGGAAATGTATTTACTTCAGTAATTCCTTTCAAAAAGTTAAACACATATAGATTAATTATACAATGGTACACTCTTTTCATATATTTGATGTTTGGCCAACTTTTTTGGCAAAATCTTTCATGATTTTTGAATACTGTCTTGCCTCAGTTATTGTACGTCCAAACAATGCATGTAAAAAACTACGATGTGTACACGTATCATTCTGTTGAATGTAGTGTCCAAACAAATACGGTAATTAACGTGGTGGTGACTCAGTCAATATAAATTTCTTTCTTAAAAATGACTGCAAAATAATTCACCATGGGGCCAAAGAAAGGTGTGAGTAGCAGCACTTTGATGAAGAAGTTGAGAAACACTACTTAATCCCAGAAATAACTTGTACAAAGGTGACATTTGTGTGGCTCCCGACACCTTTTCCGCTCATCGCCGTCCTCGCTAACAAGAGTCTTGAAAAAGTTAAAAGGGATGTTTAAATGTTGACTCATACAAACCCCGTTTCCATATGAGTTGGGAAATTGTGTTAGATGTAATTATAAACGGAATACAATGATTTGCAAATCCTTTTCAACCCATATTCAGTTGAATGCACTACAAAGACAAGATATTTGATGTTCAAACTCATAAACTTAATTTTCTTTTTGCAAATAATAATTAACTTAGAATTTCATGGTTGCAACATGTGCCAAAGTAGTTGGTAAAGGGCATGTTCACCACTGTGTTACATCACCTTTTCTTTTAATAACACTCAATAAACGTTTGGGAACTGAGGAAACTATTTGTTGAAGCTTTGAAAGTGGAATTCTTTCCCATTTTTGTTTTATGTAGAGCTTCAGTCGTTCAACAGTCCGGGGTCTCTGCTGTCGTATTTTATGCTTCATAATGCGCCACACATTTTCGATGGGAGACAGGACTGGACTGCAGGCGGACCAGGAAAGTATCCGCACTCTTTCATTACGAAGCCACGCTGTTGTAACACGTGCTGAATGTGGCTTGGCATTGTCTTGCTGAAATAAGCAGGGGTGTCCATGAAAAAGACGGCCCTTAGATGACTGCATATGCTGTTCCAAAACCTGTATGTACTTTTCAGCATTAATGGTGCCTTCACAGATGTGTAAGTTACCCATGCCTTGGGCACTAATGCACTCCCATACCATCACAGATGCTGGCTTTTGAACTTTGCGTCGATAACAGTTTGGATGGTTCGCTTCCCCTGTGGTCGGGATAACACGATGTCGAATATTTCCAAAAACAATTTGAAATGTGGACTCGTCAGACCACAGAATATTTTTCCACTTTGCATCAGTCCATCTTAGATGATCTCGGGCCCAGAGATGCCGGCGGCGTGTCTGGATGTTGTTGATAAATGGCTTTCGCTTTGCATTGTAGAGCTTTAACTTGCACTTACAGATGTAGCGACAAACTGTATTTAGTGACAGTGGTTTTCTGAAGTGTTCATGAGCCCATTTGGTGATACCCTTTAGAGATTGATGTAGGGCTGGGCGATGTAACGATATATACAATATATCGCGGGTTTGTCTCTGTGCGATATAGAAAATGACTATATCGTAATATTCAAGTATACTTTCTCACGCAGTTGCTTTAGATGCTGGCATTCAGGCTCTTCTCACTCTTTCCTGACTCTCCTCACAGACAAGCAGGCGCACATTCTTACATATGTCTTAACTGTCACGTCTTTGTCACGTACACGCCCTCGCCCAGCAGAGAGGTAGCGGCGTGGCTAACGTTAGCTGCTAACATAGCCGTACGAGACAAAGAAGGTGCGGGTTTGGTAACAAATGAACGAAGAGTTAATTCACAATAAAAACACCAGGGTTTCCATCGTCTGGCAGTGGTTTGGCTTCAAGTGGGAATAGGTCAAACAGACAACCGTAATTTGTCAAGTGGGGGGGGGGAAGCCTTGCTATAAAATGTAGCATTACTGCTAATATGTCGCATCATTTGAAAAGTCACTCGCTAGAGAATGAAGAGAATTTCATAACGTCTGTAGTAACCTACCACATAGTGAAGGACGAATACTATTTGATTTCCTATTATGCAGCTTATTTTTATTTGACACTTAAAATGTCTCTGACAATCTTGCACTTTATGTTTTGGGAATGACTTGAATGTTTGTCCCACTGCTTAATAACTTTATTGAATACACTTTTGGTCAATTGACTTAGTTGTGATTTCCCTCTCTGCATGAAAGTTTAAAAGTAGCATTTATTAATGCAGTATGAAGAAGAATGTTTGAATGTAGACACATAGAATCATCATACTGCTGTGATTATATGCATCAAGTGTTCATTCAAGGCCAAGGCAAAATATTGTAATATATATCGTATATTGCGATATGGCCTAAAAATATTGCGATATTAAAGAAAGGCAATATCGCCCAGCCCTAGATTGATGTCAGTTTTTGATACAGTGCCGTCTGAGGGATCGAAGGTCACGGTCATTCATTGTTGGTTTCCGGCCATGCCGCTTACGTGGAGTGATTTCTCCATATTATTTGAACCTTTTGATGATATTATGGATCGTAGATGTTGAAATCTTGATGAAACGTTGTTCTTAAACCGTTTGACTATTTGCTCACGCAGTTGTGGACAAAGGAGTGTACCTCGCCCCATCTTTTCTTGTGAAACACTGAGCATTTTTTGGGAAGCTGTTTTTATACCCAATCATGGCACCCACCTGTTCCCAATTGGCCTGCACACCTGTGGGATGTTCCAAATAAGTGTTTGATGAGCATTAATAAACTTTATCAGTATTTATTGCCACCTTTCCCAACTTCTTTGTCACATGTTGCTGGCATCAAATTCTAAAGTTATTGATTATTTAAAAAAGAAATATATATATATATATTTATCAGTTTGAACATCAAATATGTTGTCTTTGTATCATATTCAACTGAATATGGGTTGAAAATGATTTGCAAATCATTGTATTCCGTTTATGTTTACATCTAACACAATTTCCCAACTCATATGGAAACGGGGTTTGTAAATCACTGTATCAATCCATCCATTTTCTACCGCTTATCCCTTTTGGGGTCTCGGAGGGTACTGGAGCCTATCTCAGCTGCATTCGGGCGGTAGGCAGGGTACACTCTGGACAAGTCGCCACCTCATCGCAGGGCCAAAACAGTATATATATTTCAAATTGTTTTCTGCATGTGAAACTATAAATATTCTCTCTAATATGTGTTTTCTCTTCATATGTGTAGGTATATGGAACAGATTAATATTTCTTATGGCAAAAATGGCTTATGCATTTGTAAGATTCGCTGATTGCTTGCTGGCAGCTAGCAATTCTAATTGGTAGCTGGCAGCTAGCGAGCTAAACACATTGCTGTCTTAACAAACAAGCTATTTAACTGTGCACATTGATCCTACAGGCTGTGCTCTCTCAGAAAGGGTCGATAAGTACAATGATCTAATGGGAACTGAACCCATGTGACATCACGTAAACTGGAAGTGATACCTTTACAAAACTTTTGCAAATTACAATGGAAGATACACATATTTAAACTTTCACATAACAATAATAATGTTTTTCAGTAGCCAGAACAATATTTAATGTTTCTTTGCAAAGGAAAGTGCGTGCATGTGTGTGAAAATGGATTATATACGTGTTGCGTTTTTCTACATTCAAGATGCTCAAATCTCTTTGACACTATTACTATTTACACCTTTTGATAATGCAGCATCAGGAGCAACTGAGGGTTCTGTATCTTGCTCAACGATACTTCGACATGGTCACAGGGGGACGAACCTGTGTTTATAAGCAGCAACACGCACACGACTGCAAGGCATACTGGGTGACACAGAGTACACTAATGGTTGTGATACAAACAATTTTAACACTCTTAGTAATATGAGCCACGCTGTGAAGCCACACCAAAGAAGATTGACAAACACATTTCGGGAGAACATCCTCACAGTAACACAACTTAATACTAAGGATTATTATACTTTACATAAAATAAAAGAACTAATTCAGTATGTCATGAAATTGGAATACTGTATTATGAAAAAGTAACATCTTATGGACTGCAAAAGCTTCCTGAGCCTTTAAATTGTGTCTGTCTGATATGAACTACTGAACTACTACTAAATTTTTGCATGATATTCTAATTAATTGAAATGCACCTGTAAATAAATACTGTAGCTCCAATTAACAGTAAAAGTTATGTTTCATGTAGTACATCAGCATCTTCAGATGTGTGCTGGGGTCTATCCCAAGTGATTATGGACGTGAAAACATTAATACTTTGGTGTTTATAGAGAGAGAGAGAGAAAAAAAGAATTCCAGTATTGCCTTTTTTGATTAATGTCCTTGTTGCAGGGGTGTTTTGGTGGGGCCAGTGGTTTCCACGCAACCAGCAAGAAATCTTTGGTGTTCTTGCTCAAATTCCTGTCTGACTTGGTGCCCTTTGAACCCCCACAGTACCTCAAGGTAACCTTTTACTACGGCAACTGATAACACTACCAATATTTGTTTCATATTGAAAAAATAGCATGTCAGGATGCAGGCGTAACTGAGTGATATTGTTCTGGTAAGAACAGTATCAAAATAGTTCAAACAGGCTTACATTAGGCTCCTTCCCAAAGAGCCTGGAAAATGTTTGTGGACTATTCTTAAAAGCCTGGTGGATGTCGGAAAACCAATCAGTTAAAATACATGTATTTATAAATTGATAGGATTGTCTTCAAATAGTCAAAGATTTGACGATTCGATTCAGAGGAGTCTGATTTGACAATCAACCTCACAGCCGACTCGTCTGATATTAAACCAAGCTGCCTTCTGCGTAAGAGGGAGGTGCAGGTAATACATGCTGAGGCCCCCCGCCAACAGCAGGTGTGTTGGGGTGATAGATTGATTGCGTTCATCATGGGTTCTTTAGATATTAGTAAAATACTCTTTTGTACAGAAAAAATAGTTTTTAGAGAAAACGTGATGATTTTTATCTGCTTACAATTTTGTCGCAATGCCAATCGCTGCTCCGGGGCGCAGCTTCTTGGTGTGATGTTATTAGCTGTATTCTGGTCTAGCCCTTAAGCCCAATATTATAAATTATAATGCACACAACAACGTTTTACAAAGAGTGCTGGGAGGAACTTTCTTTCCTCTCAAGATGACTTGACTTTATTAATTCATGCTTGCAATGGAGCCGAGGCCTCAGTGAAAAAACAGCTCAACTTTACAATAAATATCAAACAAACAACAATAAAAAAATGAAAAGAACAGACAGTATTTTAAACATTTTGAACATTCTCAGGGCAGCAGCAGCATGGAAACGGTTAGCATTCTGGTATATGACTATATTACTTATTTAATTATATAGTGTCTTTATACAGCTTAATTGTAGCGTGCAGGCTAGAGTTTTTAAGTCTCTTTGTCTTTGCTCTGGGCTCGGGTTCAGCCAGCTTATGTTGGTTCCTCAATGTCCTGGCAGTGCGGCTGCCTCGTGTTGGAGGTAGCAGGTCATGCAAAGGATGTTGGCTCATCATGCATATCCCTGACCAGCTTCACTGCAGTCTCCTCTCTCCTGGTCTGGAGTGATGGTAGGGGTAGTGAGATGTTTCCAGCTCTCTTCGTAATGATTCTACAGGCACGTTTCCGGACTCGCTCTAGCTCTGCGTGTTGTTTTTTGGAGCAGCCCACTAAGAGCACTTAGCTTTATTCAAGACACGGCCTGATGAGAGTGGTGTAGATGGTAACAAGGTCGTCTGCAGGTAGTCCATGTCTCGCTTGGAGGCGGTTTTTATTGCCTTCTCGATGTGCACATCTCCAGTCAGGTTTTGGTCGAGGTGGTAACCCAGGTACTTTGTTGTTTCCACGACAGGGACCTCCTGTCCCCCCAACATCAGTGCAGGAGGTTGTGGTGGATTTCGGGCAAAACTTATCCGGAGTTCGACCGACTTCTTCCCGTTGAGTAACATTTTCTTATTTGCTGCCCATTCGTCCAGCCTTCGTGCCTCCTGGCACATGGTTTTGCCTGACATGATGCTGGATATGGGGATCGCTCTCGATAACCCGATGTCGTTTGCATATCCGACATCAAGGGTGTCCTCAAAAGATGATCCCCTGCTGGCCCCACTATGGACTGGACTCTCACACTATTTACTAGATCCACTCGACAACCATTGCACCGGTCACCCAGGGGGCGGGGGTTCCCACATCTGTGGTCCCCTCCAAGGTTTCTCAACACATCCCATTGGGTTGAATTTTTTTCTTGCCCTGATGTGGGATCTGAGCCATGGATGTCATTGTGGCTTGTGCAGCCCTTTTGAGACACTTGTGATTTAGGGATGTATAAATAAACTTTGATTGATTGTTTTTGACATGGAGGATATGATTGAGGCTTGTCGGGACTCACTGTTGTCAGACACGAAACACGCCATGCCGTGGCACACCTCTTGCCAGTCAAACCCTGTGGTATGCCCAGAGGTGTAGCGCTTATTTTGCAAAGGTAATGACCTTTCACTGGTTTGCATACGGAAACTATGTTATGATTTTTACTTTCTCTATTTAATCACGTGAGATATGTCCTCTTGGTGCGAGGCCATGCAGAGCCGAGAACCTCACTAACTGTGGTTTGTTCTGTCGTTAAAGGCCTTCTGAAATGAGATTTTCTAATTCAAACGGGGATAGCAGGTCCATTCTTTGTGTCATACTCGCGATATTGCCATATTTTTGCTGAAAGGATTTAGTAGAGAACATCGACGATAAAGTTCGCAACTTTTGGTGCTGATAAAAAAGCCTTGCCTTCACCGGAAGTCGCAGACGATGACGTCACAAGGGTGAGGGCTCCTCACGTCCTCACATTGTTTATAATGGGAGCCTCCAGCGGCAAGAGCTATTCGGACCGACAAAACGACAATTTCCCCATTAATTTGAGCGAGGATGAAATATTTGTGGATGATGATATTGATAGGGAAGGACTACAAAAAAAAAAACAATAATTAAATAAAATAAAAAGTGACGGCTCCGGGCGGCGGCAGTGTAAGCGTTTCCGATGTAATTAGACACATTTTCTAGGATAATTCTGGAAGATCCCTTATCTGCTTATTGTTTTAATAATGTTTTAGTGAGATTGTAAAGACATACCTCGAGGTCGGATGGCTGCGGTGAACACGCAGTGTCTCAGAGAGAAGACGAGGAGCCAAGCTCACAGCTGCCTTTTAAACAGCTAGTGCAGGAGGACGAATAATCCAATGACGTCTCCGGTAAGATATATATCACAATTTTCCCATCCAAAAACATGCTGGTTGACGTAGAGAAACATGTTCGCTTGACCGCTATGTGTTAAAAACAAAGAAACACCGGCTGTGTCTCGGTGCTAAAGACAGCTGCAATACACCGCTTTCCACCAAGAGCATTGTTCTTTATAGTCTCCATTATTAATTGAACAAATTGAAAAAGATTCAGCAACACAGATGTCAAGAATACTGTTTTATTACGCGATGAAAAGAGATGACTTTTAGCTGCAAATAGTGCTGCGCTAATATTTCCTGACAGTCCGTGACATCACGCGCACATGTCATCATTCCGCGACGTTTTCAACAAGAAACTCAGCGGGAAATTTAAAATTGTAATTTAGTAAACTAAACCGGCCGTATTGGCATGTGTTGCAATGTTAATATTTCATCATTGATGTATAAACTATCAGTCTGCGTGGTCGGTAGTAGTGGGTTTCAGTAGGCCTTTTAGCCATTTTTGAGGTGGCAAAGACATAAACAAAATATTTGTTTTGTTCACATGAATGAAAGACAGTATTCCTTTATGATTATATTTATTAACTTTGGGAAATTCAGTGAGACAAGTCCTAGAGCACATCCACTACATTACTGAGACCTAGTGACCAGTCAGTATACACTACTACATCCATCCATCCATTTTCTACCGCTTGTCCCTTTTGGGTTCGTGGGCGGTGCTGGAGCCTATCTCAGCTGCATTCGGTTGGAAGGCGGTATACACCCTGGACAAGTCGCCATCTCATCGCAGGGCCAACACATATCATCATCTATTTATTTCTAAGAAAATGCTTTAGATTTGACTCATAGTCAACTATGGGCTAAATCTAACGGATCAGATTTGACTATGAAACTCATTGGTTAAAGACAGCCCTATAAATTGATGCTTGTTTTTAAAAATCACTGCAAATGTAAAACAAAGAAATGTTCAAACAAATCCTCGTGCTCAACATTATTATGACATTCATTCCCTTGAGTGCGTTTGTAGTTGATACATAACATACAATGGTTAGTACAAACATTTTTTACATGAATAATAAAAACATTTACACAAGAGCAACACTGTCATTTCTTGGTATATGCTTGGCAAAACCTGTCACTTTACCCAGCAAAAAAAAGTTACTTACCCTACTGTCCACATTTCCATCTGCTAGGTGCACATCCTCCACCCCCCATATGTACCTGTGAAATACCGCAGCCTCCTGATGGAGTATGTTTCCCTGGCTAAGACCAGACTGGCTGACCTCAAGGTAACACGATGGCTACAAATTTAGTTTACCACCGCCAATTGTGAATGTGCACTGAATGTAAGATGGCTTCTCAGTTCTCATTTTAAAGCGCTTTGAGTGTAGAAAAGCGCTTATAAATCTGATCCATTATCATTATTATGATTATTTAAAAAATAGATAGATATATTGGCTTTCAGAAAGGATATTTACTCTTATACAATTATCATATAGTGACTATTTTTATTACATACCCCGTTTCCATATGAGTTGGGGAAATTGTGTTAGATGTAAATATAAACAGAATACAATGATTTGCAAATCTTTTTCAACCCATATTCAAATGAATGCACTACAAAGACAAGATATTTGATGTTCAAGCTCATAAACTTAATTTCTATATGCAAATAATAATTAACTTGGAATTTCATGGCTGCAACACGTGCCAAAGTAGTTGGGAAAGGGCATGTTCACCACTGTGTTACATCAGCCTTTTCTTTTATTTGGGAACTGAGGAAACTAATTGTTGAAGCTTTGAAAGTGTAATTCTTTCCCATTCTTGTTTTATGTAGAGCTTTAGTCGTTCAACAGTCCGGGGTCTCTGCTGTCGTATTTTACGCTTCATAATGCGCCACACCTTTTCAACGGGAGACAATTCTGGACTGCAAGCGGGCCAGGAAAGTACCCGCACTCTTTTACTACGAAGCCACGCTGTTGTAACACGTGGCTTGGCATTGTTTTGCTGAAATAAGCAGGGGCGTCCATGATAACGTTGCTTGGATGACCAAAACCTGTATGGACCATTCAGCATTAATGGTGCCTTCACAGATGTGTAAGTTACCCATGTCTTGGGCACTAATACACCCCCAAACCATCATAGATGCTGACTTTTGAACTTTGCGCCTATAACAATCCGGATAGTTATTTTCCTCTTTGTTCTGGAGGACACCACGTCCACAGTTTCCAAATATAATTTGAAATGTGGACTCGTCAGACCACAGAACACTTTTCCACTTTGCATCAGTCCATCTTAGATGAGCTCGGGCCCAGCGAATTCGGCGGCGTTCCTGGGTGTTGTTGATAAATGGCTTTCGCTTTGCATAGTAGAATTTTAACTTGCATTTACAGATATAGCGACCAACTGAAGTTACTGACAGTGGTTTTATAAAGTGTTCCATGTGGTGATATCCTTTACACACTGATGTCAGTTTTTGATGCCGTACCTTAAGTTGCTGGCACGGCCATTCTACCAACCGAGCTATGCCGAACAAATTACTTTTTTTTTTTCTTCTAAATTAGCCACTTGTGAAGTGAAAATTAAATATAACGTAGCCTTGCATTGACATTATATATCAAATAAAAATAAAAGTGAAAAAGTTGGGCTACTTAGTGTGTAATCTCTGTCATGTACAAACCCCGTTTCCATATGAGTTGGGAAATTGTGTTAGATGTAACTATAAACGGAATACAATGATTTGCAAATCCTTTTCGACCCATATTCAATTGAGTGCACAACAAAGACAAGATATTTGATGTTCAAACTCATAAACTTAATATTTTTTTGCAAAATATAATTAACTTAGAATTTCATGGCTGCATAATGAGCCAAAGTAGTTGGGAAAGGGCATGTTCACCACTGTGTTTCATCACCTTTCCTTTTAACAAGGCTCAATAAATGTTTGAGAACTGAAAAAACTAATTGTTGAAGCTTTGAAAGTGGGATTCTTTCCCATTCTTGTTTTATGCAGAGCTTCAGTCGTTCAACAGTCCGGGGTCTCCGCCGTCGTATTTTACGCTTTTTAATGCGCCACACATTTTCGATGGGAGACAGGTCTGGACTGCAGACGGGCCAGGAAAGTACCCGCACTCTTTTTTACAAAGCCACGCTGTTGTAACACTTGTCTTGCTGATATAAGCAGAGGCGTCCATGATAACATTGCTTGGATGACAACATATGTTGCTCCAAAACCTGTATGGACCATTCAGCATTAAAGGTGCCTTCCCAGATGTGTAAGTTACCCATGCCTTGGGCACTAATACACCCCCATACCATCACAGATGCTGGCTTTTGAACTTTGCGCCTATAACAATCCGAATGGTCATTTTCCTCTTTGTTCTGGAGGACACCACGTCCTCTGTTTCCAAATATAATTTGAAATGTGGACTCGTCAGACCACAGAACACCTTTCCACTTTGCATCAGTCCATCTTAGGTGAGCTCAGGCCCAGCCAAGCCGGCGGCGTTTCAGGATACTGTTGATAAATGGGTTTGGCTTTGAATAGTAGAGTTTTAACTTGCACTTACAGATGTACCGACCAACTGTAGTTACTGACAGTGGTTTTATGAAGTGTTACTGAGACCATGTGGTGATATCCTTTAAACACTGATGTCGGTTTTTGATGCAGTACCGCCTGAGGGATCAAAAGTCCGTAATATCATCGCTTACGTGCAGTGATTTCTCCAGATTCTCTGAACTTTTGCATGATTTTACGGACTGTCGATGGTAAAATCCCTAAATTCCTTGCAATAGCTCATTGAGAAATGAACGGCAATTTGCTTACAAATTGGTGACCCTAGCCCCATCCTTGTTTGTGAATTACTTAGCATTTCATGGAAGCTGCTTTTATACCCAATCATGGCACCCACCTTTTCCCAATGAGCCTGCACACCTGTGGGATGTTCCAAATAAGTGTTTGATGAGCATTCCTCAACTTTATCAGTATTTATTGCCACCTTTCCCAATTTATTTGTCACGTGTTGCTGGCATCAAATTTTAAAGTTAATGATTATTTGCAAAAAAAAAAAATGTTTATCAGTTTTAACATCAAATATGTTGTCTTTGTAGCATATTCAACTGAATATGGGTTGAAAATGATTTGCAAATCATTGTATTCCGTTTATCTTTACATCTAACACAACGTCCCAACTCATATGGAAACGGGGTTTCTAGTTATATTTGTTACAGTCGAAATCTCAAATTGCTGATATTTTGCAGGAGTCAGTTGAGGAGATGGGTCTTTATGGAGACATTTCTGGTGCTGAAGCTGCACCGGTGCAGGTACAGTATATTGACATTTAGTTATATGATAAAATAGTAATGGAAACACGATTATGAACTTGTGTGTATCAAATCATGTTTTTATTTGCGTTTTTGTGTGTGGGTCATAGTGCCAGGCTGTCCAGGATGTAGATAAAGCTGTATCTCTTTTTGAGAGTACAGGGAGACTCTCTGCCACAGTCATGGAGGCCAGGTATTTTAGCAATACAAGTCACTTTTAGTTGTAATTTCCTTGCTGTATACCAGTTATTTCATTAATTCAACAACTATATACTTTTGATATAACACTGATTAAAAATTGTTTCCTTTTCCAGTATTTTCCGTCGGTCATATTTCCTCACAAGGTTTCTTCCTACTCTGCTAAAGCCAAAAGTGGTAAGTCTCATCAACGTCAAATGTTGACACCAGACTTTGTGTCTAACAGTACCTTACTTTGTATTATATTGACATAGGATATGGGTCCAATATTTTCAATTCATCATCAAGTATGGGATTATATGTGCTTGCATTTTAAATGTGTGATATAATGTCCGATACAAGTAGTCCTGCAGCGAGCGTGTTTAAGTGTGCAAAGCTAGACAGCCAGTTAACATCTAAATGTCCTCCAATAAGCAGAGTAGGTTGATGTTTTTGTTTTGTATTTTAGTCAAGTCATTTAGAAAAAGCTAAACATGCTAGGCTACAGTCTACCAATAAATATCGATAGCTGTATTATTTAACCAGTATCTTAATGTACCAGGCCAATTAAAATTGGCACCAAAAAGTACATGCAATCTGAATGCATCTTTAATCATCACACCCGTATATATTAGTGCTGTCGAAAGATTTTTTTTCTTTAATCATATTAATCACACTTTAGAATTTTGATTGTGATTAACCACAATTAATTACATGCTTGTATAACTTAAGTTAACTTTTAAATTAAAAACAGTGTTATGAAAGAAATGCAATTTTATTATTAGAATGTCATAGAGGCACATTTTTTTAATGTTTTACTTGAATGCATGTTATTTATTTGTTTAAAACCTACTAATAGTTGTATCTAAAGTCCACTCAGAGTTTATTTTGAAGTGAAATTTGCTTTGGACTGAGGTATGCATTGATCTGATCATTGACCGTGTAATAACGCACCTTTCGGGTAACCATCTACTGTTAAGGTAAAGGAGCATGTGAGTTCAAAATAAATTGCATAAATAATTTGCATAGCTACATGTTTAAAGCGATATGTTTTTGTGATTAATGGCGTGCGTTATAGTGTGTTAAGTTTGACAGCCGTAATAAAAATACTTATTTACTGTCTTATACCCCGAAAAATGTGGTTTTGTATTTTTACGTTGATTAATTTCAAAATGATTTCAGTGGAAAAAGCCATACATTTTCTATAAATTATATTCACTAGGTTTGCGGGTTAACTGGAGCCTATCCTAGCTGACTCCTGGCAAGAGGCGGAGCACATCCTCAACTTATTAAAATTATTCATTAACATGACAACATTAAAAATCATGCAATAATCAATAATAATTGCAATTTGGACATTAACGATCATAGAGTCGATTAGTAATCATCAATAATACATTTATTTATTATAAATAAAGTAATGCAGACAGTTCTAGAAATTGACTTACTTCAGTGTGCCACCTCACCGAGAGATCAGACCAGCTACTTTAATTTCTGGCACTTATGGTCCAGTTTTGCACACATTTTCATTAATTTGATAAATGTGGGAATTAATTTAATTGTTTCTTAATCCAAATGAATTGTTTTTTTAAAGTTGCAAGGGATGAAACGAAAATAAATGTAAAACTGCATCGATATACATGAATTAAAGATGCATCAATAATCTGTTGTTAATTGAATCGTAGTTCCTGAACCGTACTCGAATCGTAACGTGCCCAAAGATTCCCACCTCTATAGTGCATAGCATCACATTCTATAGCTTGAAGAAAACTTAATCGCTCTATTCGATTTCAAACGTTCTCCTTAACTTTCTAAATCATTGCTTGGCTACTTTACCTACTAATTAGTGTTGCTTACTTGTAATTTTGTATCATCAATTGTTCAGAAATTATATGGATTGAATATAGTAGAATAATGAAACAGATTTGACTTCGGATTTTATTTTTAGCTTCCTGTGAAAGCAGATGCTCAGATGAGTTTCATCGAGGCCCTAAAAAAGTAAGTAAAATTCCTTTCACATTTTTTTTTTAACCACAATTTTATGAAATGTTTTGTAGTTTTTTCAATGTTCATAATCGTGTTAGCTTGCCCGTGTTTTCTAACAGAAACTGTGCAGGCGGATCTAAACCAAGTGTAACAAACCAGAGCATAAACAATGGCTTTCAACATGTTGACTGTATTCAGTTGATATTCATTAAATGTATCTATTTATTAAAATAAGGCATTCTCAAAAATTCTATTTCCAAATCATGGAGTTAGTAACCTGAAAAGAAGAGTCCTAAGTTCAACTGTTTCATCGAAAAGTTATTGCAACTTTTCACTGAACACTTTACAACCTGTTTCAAATGACAAAACACTGAGTATTATACCACCAGACATTGACTGATGTGGCAGTCATTTTATGAAAAACAACCTAGTGACTTGCCTTTTTCCATGATGCGATCACCCTTATGTGGTGTCTTTGTACGTTTTACGTCAATGGATAGCTTATCATTGAGAGATTGACCTAATACAACATTTCATTAAGCCTGGGCAATGTAGCATAAAAATGAAACACCTTTTTTCCCACAATATATTCCTGTGAAGGTAAAAAACTAATTATTTTAAAGAGTAATGTTAAGATTTGTTGACTTTTTTTTTTTTCTCAAACAATGGTTTGTAAAAAGAGAGGATAAGGAACTAGTTGTAATATTCTGATGATATCCTTAAACTGTCAATAACACACACTAAATACATTCAAAGATTTGTAGTTAATACATGTGATCAGTATTGGAATCGACAGCATGGATTTAGTGAAGACTTTGACAGAGTGTCTTTAAATGGAACACCTTATGAGTGCCTGATACAAACATTGGAACTCTGTGTAAAATATTACGTGTTTGTAGATGAAATGGGATTAGCTAAGTACTCCATTTATGAACCAAATGTGTTTCCAGTCCGTACGTCCAAAGTATGGTAGTTATTTTGCAGGCACATTTCTGAAAAAAATATGTAAGTCAACTTAAAACAAATCCCTATTTTTCAGTGTATTAAAACTTGTTTTTGTTAGTGTCTGTAGTACTTAGATACTTAAAAAGTCAGCTTGTTACCTTTCAAAAGAACTCAAAACCACGTTTCTACCCTAAATGGTTCGTTGACTGCTTTACTTTTACTTTGGATACTTTTTTAGACACCTTAGCCGAACACAATTCTGGGATATTAGGGAGTTAAGATGTGTGTCATGTTTTAGAAATAGCATTGATGATCTATGAGAAAATTGTACTATTTTTCTTTTCTATACTTAGGGCAGATAAGATTCCTGCTGCCCAATATTCAGCATACGTGGACTCCTGCCAGAGACTAAGACAGCAAGAGGGTGGGTATCATTTTTTTAAAGTGTATTACTTCTTAAAATACATTGGTGGATAAAAAAAAACAGTTAATTATAATTATGTAAATGCATTCAATGAGTTAGAAAGTCGTGAATGTCTTTTTTGACATGGCAATTTCTCTTCTCTTTCTATACTTTATGTAAGAACAAGGTTGTACTCTGAACTTAACATTTACACTTACAGGGAATGTAGTGCGTGTGGACAATCATGACCATCCTTTGGAGCTCCTAGAAGTTCAGCTGCAGGAGCTTGTGGAGCATGTTGTTGATGGAAGTGAAGGAGGTAGGTCCATCCTGAACAAATCAGACACTGATACACAGATGAGAAATTAAGCTAAGAACACTTTGTGGGACCGACAAAACTCAACAAACTCTTCTCTCTCTGTGCAAAATACAAACCCCGTTTCCATATGAGTTGGGAAATTGTGTTAGATGTAAATACACCCATATTTAGTTGACTATGCTACAAAGGAAACATATTTGATGTTCAACCTGATAAACATTTTTTTTTTGCAAATAATCATTAAATTTAGAATCTGATCCCAGCAACACGTGACAAAGAAGTTGGGAAAGGTGGCAATAAATACTGATAAAGTTGAGGAATGCTCATCAAACACTTATATGGAACATCCCACAGGTGTGCAGGCTAATTGGGAACAGTTGGGTTCCATGATTGGGTATAAAAGCAGCTTACATGAAATGCTAAGTAATTCACAAACAAGGCTTGGGTGAGGGTCACCACTTTGTCAGCAAATTGTCAAATAGTTTTAGAACAACATTTCTCAACGAGCTATTGCAAGGAATTTAGGGATTTTACCATCTACAGTCCGTAAAATCATGCAAAAGTTCAGAGAATCTGGAGAAATCACTGCACGTAAGCGATGATATTACGGACTTTTGATCCCTCAGGCGGTACTGCATCAAAAACCGACATCAGTGTGTAAAGGATATCACCACATGGGCTCAGTAACACTTCATAAAACCACTGTCAGTAACTACAGTTGGTCGGTACATCTGTAAGTGCAAGTTAAAACTCTACTATTCAAAGCCAAACCCATTTATCAACAGTATCCTGAAACGCCGCCGGCTTGGCTGGGCCTGAGCTCACCTAAGATGGACTGATGCAAAGTGGAAAGGTGTTCTGTGGTCTGACGAGTCAACATTTCAAATTATATCTGGAAACAGAGGACGTGGTGTCCTCCAGAACAAAGAGGAAAATGACCATTCGGATTGTTATAGGCGCAAAGTTCAAAAGCCAGCATCTGTGATGGTATGGAGGTGTATTAGTGCCCAAGGCATGGGTAACTTACACATCTGTGAAGGCACCTTTAATGCTGAACGGTCCATACAGGTTTTGGAGCAACATATGTTGTCATCCAAGCAATGTTATCATGGACGCCTCTGCTTATATCAGCAAGACAAGTGTTACAACAGCGTGGCTTTGTAAAAAAGAGTGCGGGTACTTTCCTGGCCCGTCTGCAGTCCAGACCTGTCTCCCATCAAAAATGTGTGGCGCATTAAAAAGCGTAAAATACGACGGCGGAGACCCCGGACTGTTGAACGACTGAAGCTCTGCATAAAACAAGAATGGGAAAGAATTCCACTTTCAAAGCTTCAACAATTAGTTTTTTCAGTTCTCAAACGTTTATTGAGCCTTGTTAAAAGAAAAGGTGATGAAACATAGTGGTGAACATGCCCTTTCCCAACTACTTTGGCTCATTATGCAGCCATGAAATTCTAAGTTAATTATATTTTGCAAAAAAATATTAAGTTTATGAGTTTGAACATCAAATATCTTGTCTTTGTAGTGCACTCAATTGAATATGGGTCGAAGAGGATTTGCAAATCATTGTATTCCGTTTATATTAACATCTAACACAATTTCCCAACTCATATGGAAACTGGGTTTGTACATGACAGAGATTACACACTAAGTAGCCCAACTTTTTCACTTTTATTTTTATTTGATATATAATGTCAATGCAAGGCTACGTTATATTTAATTTTCACTTCACAAGTGGCTAATTTAGAAGGAAAAAAAAAAGTAATTTGTTCGGCATAGCTCGGTTGGTAGAATGGCTGTGCCAGCAACTTGAGGGTTGCAGGTTCGATTCCCGCTTGTGCCATCCTAGTCACTGCCGTTGTGTCCTTGGGCAAGACACTTTACCCACCTGCTCCCAGTGCCACCCACACTGGTTTAAATGTAACTTATATATTGGGTTTCACTATGTAAAGCGCTTTGAGTCACTTGAGAAAAAGCGCTATATAAATATCATTCACTTCACTTCACTTCACTCTTCAAACATCCCCTATTGCTTGGATTTAAATGACTTCACTGTCGCCTCACATTTGTCTCATTAAAAAGGTGTGGTGGTCAAGCCAGCGTCTGTTCTCAATGCGTACTAGATTACGCTTAGCCTTATGCTTGCGATGTTTTCGGCTGTACAAACCGTTCAAATCGCTAAAAGGATAAATGTTTCTTCAGAGTTCCTCAAGAGGTAATCAGAAAGGGAGGAAAAATACAGTATTTTATGAAAAACACCCCTGACCCATAAGTCCTTTCAAACTACAGGCTCCAATCTCCCTTTCATATCTAAAGTAATCGAAAGCAGTTGCCACCCACCTTCAGAACAACCTCTGAAAAAATTCTAGTCTGTTTCACAATGGCCTTGTGGTTTGAGTGTCCGCCCTGAGATCGGTAGGTTGTGAGTTCAAAACCCAGCCGAGTCATACCAAAGACCATAAAAAAAATGGGACCCATTGCCTCCCTGCTTGGCACTCAGCATCAAGGGTTGGAATTGGGGGTTAAATCACCATAAATGATTCCCGGGCGCGGCACCGCTGCTGCCCACTGCTCCCCTCACTTCCCAGGGTGGGGATTAAGGGGATGGGTCAAGTGCAGAGGACACATTTTACCACACTTAGTGTGTGTGTGTGACAATCATTGGTACTTTAACTTAACTTTAAAACTGCACTACTGTCATCAGATCTGCATTCTCCCTCGCTCCTTATCCTTGTGGACCTTTCTGCTGCATTTAACACTGTTGACCATGACATACTGCTCACATGGCCCTTCCAGTTATACCTCACAAACTGAACAGAATACTTCCTTAGTCACTCAAAATCAAAACCACAAATAGTTACTCGTGGTGTCCCTCAGACTTGTCCTGGGTTTACCGCGCCTTCCGCCCGAATACAACTGAGATAGGCTCTGTCACGCCCAATTTCTTCCCCCCTTATAAAAACCTTCCCCCCCCATATAACGCTATATTATAAAAATACAGACGTCTTGTTAACGCTATATTATAAAAATATAACGCTATATTATAAAAATATAACGCTATATCATAAAAATAGAGACGTTTTGTTAACGCTATATTCTAAAAAAAAAAATTAAAAAACAATTTACAAACACAAGCTATGGGATGACGCATTTACTTCCGGGGTCACGTTTCCTCTTATGTCATCCCATAGCTTGTGTTTGTAAATTGTTTTTTAATTTTTTTTATAATATAGCGTTAACAAAACGTCTGTATCTTTATAATATAGCGTTATATTTTTATAATATAGCGTTAACAAAACGTCTGTATTTTCATAATATAGCGTTAACAAAACGTCTGTATTAATCATGACCCCGGAAGTAAATGGGGGGGGGCGAAGGTTTTTGTAGGGAGAAGAAATTTGCCGTGACAGCTCCAGCATCCCCCGCAATCCCGAAAGGGACAACCGGTAGAGCATTTGCAAAATAAAAAACATTAAAAACCTTTTTACATTGTCCCTGTGGAGAATTGTCTGTAGAATTTTGAGAACAATAATGAATTTATTCAATTTTGGAATAAGACTGGAACATAACGAAATGTGGAAAAAGTGATGCGCTCTGAATGATTTCTGGATTAATTGTCTATATAGCCTTTATTTAGCTGGAGCCTAAGCATTTGTATAAACAGAAAATGTACTAAAAGATGGCAGATCGCAGATATTTGCTGCACAATACTGAATTGGTAGTTGTTCAATAAAAAGATAAATCCTCGAAGTCACAACTTGCCTCATAATAGTACTTCCTGCAGAATTGTCCTATTTTTTAATGTTTCCCGTATCTTCCGTCAGACATTTCAGCCCAATTGTCCAAGATTTCTCACACTTTGGGCTTCATTTTTCCTGGTCTAACCACTGACGCCTTTGAACAGGAAGTCATCCAACTTCAAACTGACACACCACCGTTTTCAGAGCTCCACATGAAGGTAATGTTAGTTTTCACGCAGTATGTTATTCGTATGTGATTGACAATTCTTCTGTCCTTCATATCCTCAGGTTGTCAACGTGATTCTCAGATGGTTTTGCCAGTGCATTTTAGATTCTTCCAAAGTGCTATCCCCTAATAAGTGAGAAAACTATTTTTAAATTCTTTTGTGTTTTTGTCAAAAAATAATTTATATGTCTTCTTGTCTTTGACCAAATGTAAATCAGGGGTGTCCGAAGTGAGTCCCAGGGGTCTTTTGCAATCCTAGCTCGTTTTCTTATGGGCCCTTTTGGGTATTATTGTAGACGTACAATTAAAAAATTAACAATACTATGAGAAGAAGTTGAAATGTTGATACAAAGTAGGCCTTTGGAATATCTGAGCATTTGATCCAAGAGGAGAAGATTACAGATTGACATGATATTTAAGGAGTATTTCATTAAAATAAACTTACCATTCTATGATGCCATTAAAAAAAAACAAAAAAAAAACTTGGAATTAGCAGGATAGGACCCATAACTTGTTTTTTTGCCTTGTTTTTTATTTTATTTTAAATTAAAGGCCTACTGAAACCCACTACTACCGACCACGCAGTCTGATAGTTTATATATCAATGATGAAATATTAACATTGCAGCACATGCCAATACGGCGTTTTTAGTTTACTAAATTGCAATTTTAAATTTCCCGCGAAGTGTGCTGTTGAAAACGTCGCAGAATGCTGACGTGTACGCATGACGTCACGGACTGTTAGGAAATATTAGCGCTGCGCACACACACAGCTAAAAGTCGTCCGCTTTAACCGCAAAATTACACAGTATTTTGGACATCTGTGTTGCTGAATCATTTGCAATTTGTTCAATTAATAATGGAGAAGTCAAATTAGAAAGATGGAGTTGGGAAGCTTTAGCCTTTAGCCACACAAACCCACGGTAAATCCTTGTTTAAAATTCCCGGAGGTGAAACTTTACTATGGATCAGAGGGGTCAAGCGAACATGGATCCCGACCAAATGTCAACCAGCAGTTTTCGGTGAGAAAATTGCGGTAAAAAGTCGCCACTTACCTAGGATCAGCTGAGCTTGTGCCGTCTGTACAGCTGCCGTTGACTTCCATCAGACCCTGGCCTCAAGACACCTATGGACACACCGTTCCGACTATCAGGTACTATTAAACTACTAAAACACTAGCAACACAATAGAAAGATAAGGGATTTCCCAGAATTATCTTAGTAAATGTGTCTAAAAACATCTGAATCCGTCCCAATGCAATCGCGTTTTTTTTTAACTTGATTTTTTCTTTTTCCTTTTTTTTTTTGTAGTCCGTCGCTATCAATATCCTCAAACACGAATCTTTCATCCTCGCTCAAATTAATGGGGAAATTGTCGTTTTCTCGGTCCGAATAGCTCTTTTTGTTGGAGGCTCCCATTAAAAACAATGTGAGGATGTGAGGAGCCATCAACGTGTAACTTCATCGTCTGCTACTTCCGGTAAAGGCAGGGCTTTTCTGTTAGCGACCAAAAGTTGCGAACTTCATCGTCAATGTTCTCTACTAAATCCTTCCAGCAAAAATATGGCAATATCGCGAAATGATCAAGTATGACACATAGAATAGACCTGCTACCCCCGTTTAAATAAGAAAATCTAATTTCAGTAGGCCTTTAAATCCCTAAATTGCCCCCTCATACTTTTGATTTTTTTGGTATGTGACCCTAGTTGAGAAAGTGTGGACACCCCTGGGCTAGATTCCTTTTTGACCGTACAAAGAACTTAATTTTGTTGTGCTGTTTATGTTTGTTTTTTAAGACAAATGACGTGGGCTTCCAGGTTTGTGAGTGTATTCGCTTGTAACATACAACTCCTCTCCTGCCTTCTACACAGAATTTGGGATCTACTCCATAACCAGGTGTGTAAATGTCTGCTCTTACACACTTTTATGACAAAAGAAGCCTAATTATTAGTAGTTATGTTCTAAAAATAACAGATTATAATAGAAAAAGGTTTCTCTCTAAAAAAACCCATAGTGCAGGAATGATAAAAGAGAATTGGAGAATATGATTGTGGATATTCAGGTGCCAAATCAAAGTCATGGAATGTGTTGGGAAATGTTCTTCCATTTAGTCTTGTACTGGAGAATTTATTTATTGCAGCTATCAAAATTTATGGGAATATGAGCATATGAAAAATGGATGGATTTATGTCAACATGTCTTGTACTATTGTCAACTTTATCTGTATCAGAAAGCAGCATAACAGTCTTAAAACATGTACACAATCGTGACTTCCTGTTCATTGCAAAGAAACCTTCATAATATAAGCATTAACCTAGATTCTACCACAGCAACAGACAAAATGTACACATTTGTTTTTTTGAGATTAAATACACACATTTAGATTATATGCCCACATGTTTTATTTTAGATTAAATGCACACATTTAGTCTTTCTTTAGATTAATTGCACACAATTCTTTTTTAGATCAAATCACACATTTAGTCTTTATTTTTGATTAATAGCAAACATTTACTTTTTAGATAAAAATCACACATTTGATTAAATGTACATGTGTTTTTTTAGATTAAATGTACACATATTTTATTTGGATTATATGCACACACTTGGATTATATGCACACATTTATTTATTTTTTTAGATTAAATGCACAATTATTTTTCAAGATTGAGATCATATGCACAATTATTTTTAAGATTAAATGCACACTTTTTTTTTTAGATTAAATGCACACATATCCTTATCTTTAGATTAAATGCACACATTTCTTAATTTTTTAAATAAATGCAAACATTTAGATGATCCATCCATTTTCTACCGCTTGTCCCTTTCGGGATTGCGGGTGGTGGGGAAGGTGCTGGAGATTATATTAACACATTTCTTATTTTATATTTACTTTATAGATTTACATTATATGCACACGTCTTTTTTTTAAATGAAATCCACATTTAGATATATGCACACATTTCTTTTTTAGATTCAATTTACACATTTAAAAAAACAAACATTTATTTCGATTATATGCACACTTAGTTAACCGTATTTGGACACATTTAATTTTTTAAGATTAAATGCACACATTTATATTATTTGTGAATTATATTTATATAGCGCTTTTCTCAGGTGACTCAAAGTTCTTTACATTGTGAAACCCAATATATAAGTTATATATATATATATTTTTTAAACTAGTGTGGGTGGCACTGGGAGCAGGTGGGTAAAGTGTCTTGCCCAAGGACACAACAGTAGTTACTAGGATGGCGGAAGCGGGGATCGAACCTGCAACGCTGAAGTTGCTGGCACTGCCGCTCTACCAACCGAGCTATTCCGCCCCAATATTATATGCACACACTTATTTTTTTGTAGATTAAATGAACACTTATTTTTTAGAATACATGCACAAATGTACATTAAATGCACACATACATTTTTTTTTAGAATTTATAAACACTTTTTTTTTAGATTAAACGAACACGTTTAGATTTTATGCATACGTTTTTTTTAGATAAATGTAGATGTTACATTTCTAGTTTATAAGCACACATTTAGATTAAATGCACACATTTATTTTTGGATTGAATATACACCATTTATTTTAGATTATATGCACATATTTAGATTAAATTGACACATCTCTTTATTTTAAGATTAAATGCACACATTTGGATGTATGAACACATTTTTGTATTTTAGATTAAATACACACATTTACATTATATGCACACATGTATTTTTTCTAGATTAATTATGCACATTTCTATTTTTAGATGACATTCACACATTTAGCTCATATGCACATATTTCTTTTTTTGTAGATTACATGCACACTTGAAACTTTTTTTATTAAATGCCCAAATTTAGATTAAATGCACAATTTTTTTTATATATATTATATGCACACATTTCTCGTTTTAGAATAAATGCACACATCCACCCATCCATCTTTTTCCACTTATTCCGGGTTGGGTAGCGGAGGCAGCAGCCTAAGCAGAAAAGCCTAAATTTCTTTCTCCCTGGTTTCTTCGTCCAACTCTTCCCGGGGGATCCCAAACACCTTCCCAGTCCGACTGGTAGACAGAGGGTCTGATTTACTAAAGATTTACGTGCACTAAAACATGTGCAAACCTGATAACACATGCAAAGCTGATCTACTAAATATGTGCAAAGTGCTTTGCGTCTGTTATGTGAGCAGAATAAGACGTGCCATCCATTTTGCATGTTTTCATTGTTATTTTAAAATTTATGCTTATCATCAAAACCCCCACAATACTGGGAGAAGACAATGCAAATATAATTATACACCATGCGCAATGTGATTTATTAACACTCATCACCGCTTTGCGATCACTATTTGGCGTCATATTTTGACACGTGTCCGAAGGACGTGCAAACTGGCAGTTCCACACACGGCTGCAGGATCAGTTCTCGCGCTGCAGAGAGAGACGAGAATCCTCCGACCTGTGTGTGTGCGTATCAACATTTTGGTGGAGGGAGAAATTAAAATGTTAGACACTCCGTCTATTCAGAAATTTCATTTTAAAATGTGTTGCTACTGGATGACTTATAGGACTGAATAAAATGAATTCAATCGTTGCGTTTTGGTGGCTACTGGCGTTTTTTTTTAACGTCATTTTATTTTTGTAGGTAGGTATATTGCCATAATGAAAAAATGAAAAGACGTCTTGTATTAAACATTTTCTTGCGATTGAGTTGTTCCAGATGCACGAATGCGCCCCACAGCTTCGCACACGGAATGTGAAAGTGGAAGATAAGTGTCAGTGTGCATGTTTTTTACGAATCAGAAAAGGTGTTACAGATTATAGATATGCCCTGTTGGTTCAATACATTGCCCACAGGTAGGAGCATGATAAGATAAATATGCAAAAAATGAGAGTGTCTCCATGGTAAAAGCCCCGAACGCATGCAAAATAAGGCACTTTGCACCACTTTTCAATTGCACACGCATTGTTAGTAGATCACACACAACATGAACACTAAGGTACACACTAGGGGTGTGGGAAAAAATCGATTCCAATACGAATCGAATCGTTTACGTTGTGCGATTCAGAATCGATTGTCATTTTAAAAAAATCGATTTTTTTATTTTTATTTAATTATTATTATTATTTTTTTTAATTAATCCAACAAACCACTACACAGCAATACCATAACAATGCAATCCAATTCCAAAACCAAACCTGACCCAGCAACACTCGGAACTGCAATAAACAGCAATTGAGAGGAGACAAACATGACACAGAACAAACCAAAATTAGTGAAACAAAAATGAATATTATCAACAACAGTATGAATATTAATTATAATTTCAGCATAGCAGTGATTAAATATCCCTCACTGACATTGTCATTAGACATTTATAAAAATAATAAAAAAGAACAATAGTGTCACAGTGGCTCACACTTGCATCGCATCTCATAAGTTTGACAACACACTGTGTCCAATGTTTTCACAAAGATAAAATAAGTCATATGTTTGGTTTGTTTAATAGTTAAAACAAATTTACATTATTGCAATCAGTTGATAAAACATTGTCCTTTACAATTATAAAAGCTTTTTTTTTTTTTAAATCTACTACTTTGCTGGCATGTCAGCAGACTGGGGTAGATCCTGCTGAAATCCTATGTATTGAATGAATACAGAATCGTTTTGAATTGGAAAAATATCGTTTTTGAATTGTGAATCGAATCGAATCAAATCGAAAAAATCGATATATCATCGAATAGTGACCCCAAGAATCGATATTGAATCGAATCGTGGGAGACCCAAAGATTCACAGCCCTAGTACACACTATTTAATTTTTTGCATACACTATATAGCGTTGTATTTGGATCGCAGGAAATCACGCCCATAGTCTCTCCAGTGTGTCCTGGGTCTTCCCCTTGACGCCCTTCCAGTTTGATGTGCCCACAACATCTTCCCATGCAGGCATCCAGGGGAGCCACCTCATCTGGCTCCTCTCGATGTACAAGAGCGGTGACTTTATTCCAAACACCTCCTGAATGACTGAGCTTCTCAGCCTATATCTAAGGGAGAGCCCCGCCACTTGATAGAGGAAACACATTTTGGCCGCTTGTACCCGCAACCTTGTACTTTCAGTCAGTTCTTCTTTTATTTCAGATGCACATATATATATATATTTTTGATTAAAATAATAGTAATGGATTTGATTTGTTAGCGTTTTTTTAGACACTCAAAGCGCTTTACGCTTGGAACTGAGAAGCCACAGTTTTTTCACTCTACATGATGGTGGTAAGCTACCGCATTTTTCGGAGTATAAGGGGCTCCGGAGTATAAGTCGCACCCGCCGAAAATGCATAATAAAGAAGGAAAAAAACACAAGTCGCACTGGAGTATAAGTCGCATTTTTGGGGGAAATGTATTTAATAAAACCCAACACCAAGAATAGACATTTGAAAGGCAATTTAAAATAAATAAAGAATAGTGAACAACAGGCTGAATAAGTGTACGTTATATGACGCATAAATAACCAAATGAGAAAGTGCCTGGTATGTTAACGTAACATATTATAGTGAGAGTCATTCAAATAACTATAACATATAGAACATGCTATACGTTTACCAAACAATCTGTCACTCCTAATTGGTAAATCCAATTGAATCTTATACGTCTAGTCCAGGGGTGTCAAACTCAAATACAGAGTGGGCCAAAATTTTAAACGGAACAAAGCCGCGGGCCAAAGTTGAACAAATTAACCTTTTAATAGGGACCCAAACAAGTTTTGCATTAAATATTGAACAAGCAAGGCTTATATAACTTTAGTGACATGCAAAATCCAGTTTCAAATAATAATAATAATAATTTAAAAAATATCAAAGGCATATCAAATAAAATGTAAATGAAAATGTTATGCCTTTTTTCTATTTGCAATCTTCTGAGGTAAATATCAAAATTTTTCCACAGGCTAATAATAAATTTGAAAATAAAATAATGAATGAACCAAACATTCAAGCCTTGAAGTAGCAAGAGAAAATGCATGAATAAAATGTTAATTATTGGTCAGTTTGCTGGAAGTTTTCCGGAAGAGTTAGTGCTGCAAGGGGTTCTGGGTATTTATTCTGTTGTGTTACGGTGCGGATGTTCACCCGAAATGTGTTTGTCATTCTTGTTTGGTGTGGTTTCTCAGTGTTGCGCATATTTGTAACAGTGCTAAAGTTGTTTATATGGCCACCCTCAGTGTGACCTGTATGGCTGTTGACCAAGTATGCCTTGCATTCACTTGTGCGTGTGTGTGTAAAAGCCACAAATATTATAACACTGGCGGGCCAGCTCTAATGCTAAATTGATATTGCCTCAAGGGCCAAATTAAATTACACGGGCCAGAGTTTGACACCCATGGTCTAGTGTCTTACGTAAATGAGCTAAATAATATCATGTGATATTTTCCGGTAATGTGTTGATAATTTCACACAAGTCGCTCCTGAGTATAAGTCGCACCTCCGGCCAAACTATGAAAAAAAACTGTGACTTATAGTCCGAAAAATACGGTACATTTGTAACCACAGATGCCCTGGGGTAGACTGACAGAAACATGGCTGCCAATTTGCGTATCCAACCACCACCATTCTTTATCATTCCTTCCTTCAATTTCCTACACCAGTGTTTGTGGACCTGAGTGCAAGGTGGTTGAAATGTCTGCTCTTGGACACAACAGCAGCAAATACGATGGCAGAAGCTTGATTTGTACCAGAAACCCTCAGTTTTCTGAACTGCCGTTCTACCATGCACACTTCTTTTATGTTTCTATTAAATACACACATTTAATGTATTTGTTTTTTGGTTGTACAAAAACTTTACTGTCATTGCAATCAAGACATACAACCAAATAACTGAGTAGCGCTGTCAAATAAGAATATCCATCCATCCATCCATTTTCTACCGCTTATTCCCATTCGGGGTCGCGGGGGGCGCTGGCGCCTATCTCAGCTACAATCGGGCGGAAGGCAGGGTAAGAATATAACATTTAAAAAAACTAAAATTAACACCAAAATATGCACAAATAGCAAAAAAAAAAGCATTTCAATAAAACAAATTGTTAATCAAACATTTTCCTGATATCACTAGGCAAAAGTCACAAGTAAATGTGCAAGGAACAGCTGGTTGATTTTGGTTATTTTGACCACCTATTATAGACGCCAGCCCAGTGGGCATCGATATAATGCGGTTCTACGTACTCTACAGCAGTGGTTCTCAACTTTTTTTCAGTGATGTACCCCCTGTGAATATTCTTTTAGTTCAAGTACCCCATAATCAGAGCAAATAATTTTTGGTTGAAAAAAAGAGATAAAGAAGTAAAATACAGCACTATGTCATCAGTTTCTGATTTATTAAATTGTATAACAGTGCGAAATATTGCTCATTTGTAGTGGTCTTTCTTGAACTACTTGGAAAAAAAATTATAAAAGTAACTAAAACTTGTTGAAAAGTAAACAAGTGATTCAATTATAAATAAAGATTTCTACACATAGAAGTAATCATCAACTTAAAGTGCCCTCTTTGGGGATTCTAATAGACACCCATCTGGATTCATGAACTTAATTCTAAACATTTCTTCACAAAAAAATAAATCTTTAACATCAATATTTATGGAACATGTCCACAAAGAATCTAGCTATCAACACTGCATATTGCATTGTTGTATTTTTTTTTCACAGTTTATGAACTTACATTCATATTTTCTTGAAGAATTATTCAATAAATATACTTATAAAGGATTTTTGAATTGTTGCTATTTTTAGAGTATTTTCAAAAAAATCTCACGTACCCCTTGGCATACCTTCAAGTACCCCCAGGGGTACGCGTACCCCCATTTGAGAACCACTGCTCTACAGTATCAGTCTGATTAGTTGTTCTCCTGTTTCCAAAGGGCTCCTTGCTGAGTGGGCCACACATGCTGGGTCTTGCAGCTTTTGTTGTCCACCTCCATGCTTCCACGTTGCAAAGGCCTTTAGTTCATCTGGCATCACTGTGCCCCGCCAAGCCAGTACCTATCTCAGAGACCCTTAGCTCAGCATTGGTGTGCAGCACACAAACTAATATGCTGTTTTGTGTCAGGTGAGGTTGAAATATTTTGCGGATGTAAAATCAGATGTTAATATAATAAAGATTTTGCTTGTCAATTTGCAGATTCTGCATGGCTGCTGTGAGCTACGGGATCTGTAGAGGTGATTCGTTGACTCAGCCGCTAAAAGACTTGATTCCCAGCAGCTTCTACAAGAAGGTAGCAATGCCTCAGTTCTTCAAATTTGTTGTGTAAAAATATTAATGGCCTTAAGTCACTTGCCTGGTTTATTTTGACAAATGGTCTGGCCGTCGACTCCCCAGGCTTAGGTAGTAATCTGATTTACTGTTTTGAACATACTGTATATATCTAATTCATTTGAAGTATATGACATGCAGTGTTTCCCCCAGAAAATGTGTTAGTTAAGGTGGGGACTCTTCAGGTGGATGGGACCGGGGAAGAGGGTGGGTGGGTGTAAGGATCAGTGTAATTCGGCCTGAAGCCATCACGTCTCCACCTCGTCGCTGCCACCACAGACTGGGGGGGCAATAGACTACAGACTGCGGTGAAGTAGGCCGCTTGAAGAAGCCAACAATTATTGGTTGTGTTTTCCGCTCCATTTGCTTAACGGTGCTATACAATATATATCTTCATATTATTTCCGTAAAGTAAAAACAAAACAGTCCTAGTTACCTGAGATACTAAGTAAGTCATTGTTATGACCCAGTAATTTACTAAGTCAAAATAATTGACAAAATAATGACTTCCTTCCATCCATCCATTTTCTACTGCTTATTCCCTCTTAGATTAGATTAGATAGATTAGATAGTACTTTATTTATTCCGTCAGGAGAGTTCCTTCAGGAAAATTAAAATTTCCAGCACAATCCCATTCAAGTTTAGACAAACATTACAGGGAGACAGAACAGGATCGCTGACGGGTCTGCCGGCTTCCAGCGCCCCTTACAAAAAAGATGAGATACAGGTAAACAAGGAGGGGGAATAGAAGATTAAAACAAAATAAAAAAAATCGGTCTTAGCCTGGGCCCTGGAGAGGAGGTGCAGACTGAGGCCAAGGGAAAAAACAACAACTCATAGCCATGGTACACATCCCTCTTCCATGTGTGTAAGAGGGAAACATCAAACATCAAAGAACACAGAGGACATTAAAGACATTAAAGCAGCAGATACAACCAGACACTTGTACATACTAGCTATGAATAAAAAGTAAAAGAAACATATCCACTGTGGTGGCCTCTGGGGTGTTCCACGCCATCGTCCGCTGGGGAGGAGGGAGCATGGCCAGAGACAGGAGCAGACCCAACAAAGCAACCAAGACAGCCGACTCCATTTTCGGCCTGTGTCCAGTCCGCATGGATGAGCGAGGATACGTCCAAGGTGACTGAGGTGTCCGACACCTGCTCACCCAGCCAAGACACCGCGAAGCCTCTCCGTCCCAGCACTCAGTGCTAGCTCCGCAGTCCTGTCCCCTCATCCGCACCTCCTCCAGTCCCTCCAAACTCTGCAGTCCTGTCCCCTCATCCGCATCTCCTCCAATCCCTCCAAACTCTGCAGTCCTGTCCCCTCATCCGCATCTCCGCCAGTCCCTCCAAACCGACTCCGGTGTGGCAGACACCCAGCAGCTGGTCTCCATGGCCAAAAGGCTCCCGGGAGGCAGATCCAGAAGTCCACAAAAAAAAGCACCACAGAGGTCACGAAAGTGGCACCCCTTGTCACACAGTCCCAAAGGGTCCCGGACCAAAAGGCAAAAAAATATAATAAGACATGAAAACAAGGGTGCGCCTATCTCAGCTACAATCGGGCGCAAGGCGAGGTACACCCTGGACAAGTCGTCACCTCATCGCAGGGCCAACACAGACAGACAACATTCACACTCACATTCCCGCACTAGGGCCTTACTAAGTCAAATTAATGACTTACTGTAAGTAAGCGTTTGCAATAAGTGTTTGAAAAAAATAGTTAAAAATGGGGCCACATGCTGACATATGCTCAATCCATCATGCTTAATTTATTACAGCATTTGGGAAGACTGTAGTGGATTTTTGTTATGTAAATGTTATATTTTTATCAACATGTGATAGCAGGGACCCTGCTATTCAAAACTAGGCTGCTACATTACTAATGATTAATGTAAATATATAGCTGAAAAAATAGTACAATAGCAATAGGAGAGGCTATTCATCCCTGAACACCATGGATTTCATGAAGGCTTTATCATGCAGTTACATTATTATATAAATGATCAGAGACAGCGTCAGGAAACTCTTCATTTAACAATGTCTTTTTTTGCTGCTTCAACACAGAAAACGGCAAAGTGAAATAACTTAGTTGTTAAATGTAGGCAAATAATGATTGTCTTTCTCTCAGACGGACAGGACTTTGCTGTCCGTAACACACACACACGCGCACACACTGCACAGTGAGCTAACGTTACGCTAAAAGCTAATTAGCCTTCACCTCAAGGACTGGGAGACACCGTTTGATGAAGTCCCCGTCTGAGAAATGTCTGTGTGTGGCAATTAGTTGAGCCACCTCATAACTGGCTAATGTTGCATTTTGTTAAGCACTCTTACCACAATGAAAAACTGTTGCTGCGTTAGCAAATTAGATGCCATTTGCTTAACCTTTGCTTCCAGCTCAACACCTGTGTAGGACGTGAAGGCCTGATGTTTTGAGTCATAATGTCCTCTTACATTGTAATCTTTCATCACAGCGACAGTTTCATTGCAAATTAAACAAGTGCACTTACTCTTGTTTCTAATGAAAAAGTAAGGATTTGTACACCGGGTCCGAAATCACTTGCAATCTTATGTCTTTGTAGTTCTGCTATTTTCGTTAGAGTGAACAATTAAGTGTTGATGACTTTTAATCAATAAAGTTGCTATGATATGAATCACTTATGTGGAAGATGATGTCCACAATAGCTCCATATAGTGTTTAAACTAGGAAGTACAGAACAATTAATTAAAATGCATGTTTTGTGTAGGCCAAAGTCCATCTAGTTTTAGACTTCACGCGGGCCGTTTGAAAAGGGTTGGCGGGTGGCATTTGCCCCGCGAGCCGTAGTTCGAACACCAATAATTTAGACCATCTGCTGGTTTCTGTTACCTTTCAAAGCCTTTTTATGCATCTATCCACAACGCTAACATTATATTTGTACACATTGCTAGCTTCAGTACCTTATCCCAAGACTGTTACCTGAAGCCAGAAGGACTGCTGGAAGTAAAGAGGCTGGAATTCAGGAGACGGACAGTTTTGGGCTGTGGAGCAATGCCAAAGACAGCAGCAGCCATTGGAAAAAGACAGCTTGGTGTCTTTGGAGACATCCTGCTTTCAGTCAGCTACGACAAGCACCCCAATATCAGGTAGGACAAATGCCAAATGTTCTTATTGGGTGTTTTTAAACTTCTGTCAAGATTTAATGACACTGATTGGGACTAAGACAATTTTAACACAAACGCGAATATTTTAAAAATGTTTTTAGTTTCCCCTCGGCTCTTTGTGTTTAACCTACTACGGCCTCGGTGCATCGTCAATTCTAAATCATCATTTAGTACTGTTATGACCCAGTGTAATGCCGTGTATGCTTGAGTTATCGTTTGTAAAAACAGCACCATATGGTTGTCCAATTTGATCATTGCCTGTATTCCGTTTGTTAGTGTGACTTCCCTGTTACTTTCTTTGAACCGTAAGTAGATTGCACAGGCAGCTGCATCTACATGGTCTTCTCAATTCATCTTTTGCTCAAGCAACATCTGTAAGTGTGTTCACAATATCATGTATATTTAATTTGACCAGTTGCATGTTTGATGTGTCCGGTATTGCTTGGTTTTAAATGTCACGTCCCGCTCATTAAATATGCGTGGTGGTCAAGTCAACGTCTGTTCTCAGTGGGGAATAGCCTTTAGCCTTTCTTTAAGAAAAATGCCCTTTTAACTGTACAAACCATTCAAATCGCAAATAGGATAAGCATTTCTTCAGAATTCCACGAAAGGTAATCAAGAAGGGCAGAAGAGTGCAAGATTTTTTAAAACGACGCCAAAAAAAGTAGCTCCAGTCCAAGGGAGCAGAGTCCAAGAGTTTGCAGTGATCACTGTCAGAGTTATTTGGTGTTGAACCCCAAGATGTAGAGATGGGTGCAGGCATGGAATGTGAAAACATGATTTAATTAAATACTAAGACAAAAACAAAACCAAAAGGGTACAAACGCAAAGCGCGCACGAGGCGGATAATCAAACAAAAGGAGCTAGCCTGGGAGCTAGAAAATAACGAACAGGAGCTTAGTGTGGAAGCTAGCGGGTAGCGAACAGGCAAACAGAAGTCGTACTTGTATAATGAAAAATAAAACAGAAGCAGGGAACAAAAACAGTAAGCTACAAACATCAACTGAATATAGCTTACCGCTACGCTGCAAAGACAAGGTACGACACGACAGGAGCGATAACACATCAGAAGAGCGCCTAGACGTGACATTGACAAGACAATACAATGATCCAGCAACTGACACAAGACAAAGCAGGTACAAATAGGAGCAGGCTGATTGGCAACGGGTGTGGCCAGGGGCCAATCAGCCACTGCTGGAATGGAGGAACACAGCACTCAGGGAACAAGACAGGAAGGTGACAAAATAAGAGCACTAGACAGGAACTGAAGACAGGAGATACTAAACACAGAGGAAAGACAAATGCAGAGGAAAAAAATCAAACATAGACAAACTGCCCGGGGAAAGCCTGACAATCACGTCGTTAGAGGTTTGTTTGATATACTTTTAAGGCTTAGTGTTTCCCATTTTAGTATTATCTTGATATTATTTATATTTCTCAAAACACATTTTTGCTACTAATGTTTTTGAAATGCACAAACTCGGCGAGTCTAAATAAAAGACAGAAAATGTGAGCAAAACCTAAAAGGGTTAAGATTTTACCAAAGGCAGCAATCATAAATGAAGCTTTCAGCACATCCACAGCGTTGACATCTATAGTTATGTTTCGATAAAGACGGGGAAACACATGCATACTCGTAAACAGTGTGTGAAACGGCAACAACAAACTTGGCGATCGGTGCACAGTTAAATCGTAAAATGCAACCTTACGCTAGAAAAAATGATGCATAATTATCTGGCAGTCTTGATATCAATTTCCTTGACCCAGCCACACACAAGTTGTAGACCTCCATGCTTTTCCTTGTTGTAATCTGTTTTGTAGTGTAGAATGATGTCTGGAGCACAAGATAGTTCGACATGTCTGGGAACACGGCCGACGGATAATTCTAGATATCATTTGAAGAATATTTTTTTAAATAAAGTATAGGGATTTATTCCATTGCATTGTTAGATTTTTTTTGCTTGTATCTGATTTTTGCAGATAAGATCTAGCTTCCTTGTGACACAGATAGTTCTCTTGCTGCTTGCTGCGCAACAGCAATCTTGGCTTGGCTGACCACCACTGTTTTTCACTTCCGGGAAGAAATCACGTCACAGAATACAAGCAATTGTTCTATGCATATTTTGTACGTGCTAATTGCTACATAGCTAAACTAACATTGCAACCATTTGTCCTTAGCCTAGCGTAGCATTTTCTTTGTTTTTTGATGGATCGATTGAAACTTTTATTAGTAGATTGCACAGTTCAGTACATATTCCGTACAATAGACCACTAAATGGTAACACCCGAATACGTTTTTCAACTTGTTTAAGTCGGGGTCAACAGTCGATTCATGGTATGTTTTTTCCATCCATCCATCCATCCATCATCTTCCGCTTATCCGAGGTCGGGTCGCGGGGGCAGCAGCCTAAGCAGGGAAGCCCAGACTTCCCTATCTCCAGCCACTTCGTCTAGCTCTTCCCGGGGGATCCCGAGGCGTTCCCAGGCCAGCCGGGAGACATAGTCTTCCCAACGTGTCCTGGGTCTTCCCCGTGGCCTCCTACCAGCTGGACGTGCCCTAAACACATCCCTAGGGAGGCGTTCGGGTGGCATCCTGACCAGATGCCCGAATCACCTCATCTGGCTCCTCTCGATGTGGAGGAGCAGCGGCTTTACGTTGAGCTCCTCCCGGATGGCAGAGCTTCTCACCCTATCTCTAAGGGAGAGCCCCGCCACCCGGCGGAGGAAGCTCATTTCGGCCGCTTGTACCCGTGATCTTATCCTTTCGGTCATGACCCAAAGCTCATGACCATAGGTGAGGATGGGAACGTAGATCGACCGGTAAATTGAGAGCTTTGCCTTCCGGCTCAGCTCCTTCTTCACCACAACGGATCGATACAACGTCCGCATTACTGAAGACGCCGCACCGATCCGCCTGTCGATCTCACGATCCACTCTTCCCCCACTCGTGAACAAGACTCCTAGGTACTTGAACTCCTCCACTTGGGGCAGGGTCTCCTCCCCAACCCGGAGATGGCACTCCACCCTTTTCCGGGCGAGAACCATGGACTCGGACTTGGAGGTGCTGATTCTCATTCCGGTCGCTTCACACTCGGCTGCGAACCGATCCAGTGAGAGCTGAAGATCCCGGCCAGATGAAGCCATCAGGACTACATCATCTGCAAAAAGCAGAGACCTAATCCCGTGGCCACCAAACCGGAACCCCTCAACGCCTTGGCTGCGCCTAGAAATTCTGTCCATAAAAGTTATGAACAGAATCGGTGACAAAGGACAGCCTTGGCGGAGTCCAACCTTCACTGGAAACGTGTCCGACTTACTGCCAGCAATGCGGACCAAGCTCTGACACTGATCATACAGGGAGCGGACTGCCACAATAAGACATTCCGATACCCCATACTCTCTGAGCACTCCCCACAGGACTTCCCGAGGGACACGGTCGAATGCCTTCTCCAAGTCCACAAAGCACATGTAGACTGGTTGGGCAAACTCCCATGCACCCTCAAGAACCCTGCCGAGAGTATAGAGCTGGTCCACAGTTCCACGACCAGGACGAAAACCACACTGTTCCTCCTGAATCCGAGGTTCGACTATCCAGCGAAGCCTCCTCTCCAGTACACCTGAATAAACCTTACCAGGAAGGCTGAGGAGTGTGATCCCACGATAGTTGGAACACACCCTCCGGTCCCCCTTCTTAAAGAGAGGGACCACCACCCCGGTCTGCCAATCCAGAGGTACCGCCCCCGATGTCCACGCGATGCTGCAGAGTCTTGTCAACCAAGACAGCCCCACAGCATCCAGAGCCTTAAGGAACTCCGGGCGGATCTCATCCACCCCCGGGGCCTTGCCGCCGAGGAGCTTTTTAACTACCTCAGCGACCTCAGCCCCAGAAATAGGAGAGTCCACTACAGATTCCCCAGGCACCGCTTCCTCAAAGAAAGACGTGTTGGTGGGATTGAGGAGGTCTTCGAAGTATTCCCTCCACCGATCCACAACATCCGCAGTCGAAGTCAGCAGAACACCATCCGCACCATACACGGTGTTGATAGTGCACTGCTTCCCCTTCCTGAGGCGCCGTATGGTGGTCCAGAATCGCTTCGAAGCCGTCCGGAAGTCGTTTTCCATGGCTTCCCCGAACTCTTCCCATGTCCGAGTTTTTGCCTCCGCGACCGCTAAAGCTGCACACCGCTTGGCCCGTCGGTACCCGTCCACTGCCTCCGGAGTCCTATGAGCCAAAAGAACCCGATAGGACTCCTTCTTCAGCTTGACGGCATCCCTCACTGCTGGTGTCCACCAACGGGTTCTGGGATTACCGCCACGACAGGCACCAACAACCTTGCGGCCACAGCTCCAATCAGCCGCCTCGACAATAGAGGTTCGGAACATGGTCCACTCGGACTCAATGTCCCGCACCTCCCTCGTGACATGTTCAAAGTTCTCCCGGAGGTGTGGATTGAAACTCTCTCTGACAGGAGACTCTGCCAGACGTTCCCAGCAGACCCTCACAATGCGTTTGGGCCTGCCAGGTCTGTCCGGCATCCTCCCCCACCATCGCAGCCAACTCACCACCAGGTGGTGATCGGTAGAAAGCTCCGCCCCTCTCTTCACCCGAGTGTCCAAAACATAAGGCCGCAAATCCGATGACACAACTGCAAAGTCGATCATGGAACTGCGGCCTAGGGTGTCCTGGTGCCAAGTGCACATATGGACACCCTTATGTTTGAACATGGTGTTTGTTATCGACAAACTGTGACGAGCACAAAAGTCCAATAACAAAACACCACTCGGGTTTAGATCCGGGCGACCATTCTTCCCAATCACGCCTCTCCAGGTTTCACTGTCGTTGCCAACATGAGCGTTGAAGTCTCCCAGTAGGACAAGGGAATCACCCGGAGGAGCACTTTCCAGTACTCCCTCGAGTGTACCCAAAAAGGGTGGGTATTCTGAACTGCTGTTTGGTGCGTAAGCACAAACAACAGTCAGGACCCGTCCCCCCACCCGAAGGCGAAGGGAAGCTACCCTCTCGTCCACTGGGTTGAACTCAAACGTACAGGCTTTGAGCCGGGGGGAAACCAGAATTGCCACCCCAGCCCGTCGCCTCTCACTGCCGGCAACGCCAGAGTGGAAGAGGGTCCAGTCCCTCTCGAGAGAACTGGTTCCAGAGCCCTTGCTGTGCGTCGAGGTGATTCCGACTATATCCAGCCGGAACTTCTCTACCTCGCGCACTAGCTCAGGCTCCTTCCCCCCCAGTGAGGTGACGTTCCACGTCCCAAGAGCTAGCTTCTGTAGCCGAGGATCGGACCGCCAAGTGCCCTGCCTTCGGCTGCCGCCCAGCTCACAATGCACCCGACCTCTATGGCCCCTCCTATGAGTGGTGAGCCCATTTGAGGGATGACCCACGTTGCCTCTTCGGGCTGTGCCCGGCCGGGCCCCATGGGAACAGGCCCGACCACCAGGCGCTCGCCATCGTGCCCCAACTCCGGGCCTGGCTCCAGAGCGGGGCCCCGGTGACCCACGTCCGGGCGAGGGAAATCTGGGTTCATTTCGTTGTAATTCCATAGAAGTCTTTGAGCTGCTCTTTGTCTGATCACTCACCTAGGACCTGTTTGTCTTGGGAGACCCTACCAGGGGGCATGAAAACCCCCAGACAACATAGCTCCTAGGATCATTGGGACACGCAAACTCCTCTACCACGGTAAGGTAGCAGCTCAGAGAGGAGGGTATGTTTTTTCAGTTTCACAAAATCTTCAGTAAACTTCTGAAGCCTTCTTCACCGTGGAGTTATTTAGTGTTAAGCTGATTGTAGGCCTTAGCGATATGGACCAATACTGATATCCTGGCTTTAAGTCCTGGTGTGGATGGCTATTGTTTTTAAACACTGCATTGGGGAAAATATTTGTGTTGTTGGTTATTCAATTTGTATTGCATTTGTAATATAACCTTCACCCCCTTTTTGTGTGCAGTTATCCTTTACAGAATGGCTGGCAAATGAATCCCAAGTGGAAAGAAGTAAAGACGCCATGACTGACTCAGAACGGTAATACAGAGGCTGACACTCATTGCATATGCACAACATACCCACAGACTAGGTCTAAGTCTACTTGTGTGTGTGTTAGACTGGAGTACCACCAGTGGGCATGTCTGCACCTTTATCTAACTGCTCCAGATAATGAGGGTGGCTGTGGAGGAAGCATGAAAAGTGTTTTCTTTCATCTCATTCATGCCCTCATGGACCAGCAGTCCAGGTTAGTGTGTTGCTCAGCAGTACAAAATTGATCTCTAAACTCTGCCCTAGCTTGCATTGGCGTGTACCGAATTACGTACTTAAATGAGTACCGACCGAATTCCGTCTCCACTACTGCATACGTAAAATTAAAATGTACCATATTTTGATACCTTTTGTTAAAAGCATGTGACATCACATCCGGTTGCAGACTTGGCACTAGCTCAAACACTTAAAGGCCTACTAAAATTAGATTTTCTTATCCAAACGGGGATAGCAGATCCATTCTATGTGTCATACTTGATCATTTAGCGATATTGCCATATTTTTGCTGAAAGGATTTAGTAGAGAACATCCACGATAAAGTTCGCAACTTTCGGTGCTAACAGAAATGCCCTGCCTCTACCGGAAGTCGCAGACGATGACGTCACATGTTTGATGGCTCCTCACATATTCACATTGTTTTTAATGGGAGCCTCCAACAAAAAGTGCTATTCGGACCGAGAAAACGACAATTTCCCCATTAATTTGAGTGAGGATGAAAGATTCGTGTTTGAGGAGATTGATAGCGACGGACTAGAAAAAAAAAAAAAGTTAAAATTAAAAAAACGCGATTGCATTGGGACGGATTCCGATGTTTTTAGACACATTTACCAGGTTAATTCTGGGAAATCCCTTATCTTTCTATTGTGTTGCTAATTTTTTAGTGAGTTTAATAGTACCTGATAGTCGGAAGGGTGTCCCCACGGGTGTCTTGACGCGCAGTGTCTCAGGGGAGTCGACGGCAGCTATGGACGGCACAAGCTCAGCTTTTCTCCGGTAAGAACTGACTTTTTAACCACAATTTTCTCACCAAAACCTGCTGGTTGACATGTGGTCGGGATCGATGTTCTCTTGACCGCGCTCTAATCCATAGTTAAGTTTCACCTCCAGGAATTTTAAACAAGGAATCACCATGTGTTTGTGTGGCTAAAGGCTAAAGCTTCCCAACTCCATCTTTTGTACTGTGACTTCTCCAATATTAATTGAAAAAATTGCAAAAGATTCAGCAACACAGATGTCCCAAAAACTCTACAATTATGCCGTTAAAGCAGACAACATTTAGCTGTGTGTGTGCGCAGCGCTCATACTTCCTAAAAACCCGTGATGTCTTGCGTAAACGTCATCTTTACACGACGTTTCGAAGACGAAACTCCCGGGAAATTTAAAATTATAATTTAGTAAACTAAAAAGGCTGTATTGTCATGTGTTGCAATGTTAATATTTCATCATTGATGTATAAACTATCAGACTGCGTGGTGGGTAGTGGTGGGTTTCAGTAGGCCTTTAAGTCATTGGTACTTTTACTCTAACTTTAAAGGACAAACAAGCAATGTTGTAATTTTTTCTGCCGACAAGGCAAGCATGCCTGATAGAAAGCTCTCAAAAGCAAGGCTCCACTTTTTAAAATGCGCTTGCTAAATGCTAATTTACATGTGATATGTCAAATTAGGGTTGTCAGAAGTATCAATACTTTGATACCAACGTGCAAAAATTACATCAATACCAACTTTTTTAAAGTATCGTCTGCACCAAAGACTGTCCAACATGTTTTCATCGGCAAGCTATGTCGATTTTTGGCATGTGAGAACTGAGCAGTCCGCACTGAAGAAGAAGCCTTTTATCCTAAAAATATAAGCCTGTGTTTCTCATATATTTATTTATCTGTATCATCCTACCACAAATTTAGTGCTTTTGCTTATTCCTCGCTTATTAACAAATGATAATAGAACTTTGGTAGTATGCATTGTAACTTTGATTGTATGCTTTACAACACATCTAATTTATACCTGCTTCGCCAGAGAAAGACATAGCAGAAGAGCTCTGCTTTGCTACTTTACCAACACACAAATTAAAAGTGAAACGAGGAGGAAGTGCCGGGTTTCCCACACATTCATTTATTTGTGGCGGCCCGCCACGAAAGAATTACGGCCGCCACAAATAAAAAAAAAAAAATTTTTTTATTTTATTTTATGTTTTTTCGGCTTTTGACCCCCTCGACCGCTCATAAAAGCAATGAGACTGTCTGTGAATGGAGCTTGTAGTTAAATATTATATAAATATGTAAATATGATATAAATATGTATATAAATATGTACATAAAGTGTTGTAATTATATTCCAACTCCGCGTTCTTCTTAGTCATCGCCGCCGCCGCTGCTCCCTACCCCCGACCACACCACCACAAATAGATGCCTCACCTGTGGGAAACACTGAAGTGACAGAGTGTGTTATACCCCATGCCTTTATTTACTAAATGAATACAAGCGGTCATGAAAAGTGAAGTATTTGCTGGGTGAGTAAGAGCAGCGATCCGCCACCACAAACCTGGAGTGTGCTTTAAATGTGGAACACATGCAGAAAACTTCCACAAAGTTTCTACCCAATTTTAACACTTCTATAAATGTTAAGAAGACACAGCTTAGAGACACTCTTACATCGTTTGGTCACCATCTTTCTGGTTAAATAAATAAACCAGTGGTGTTCAAATTGTAGCCTGGGTGCCATTTGCAGAACACAGCTCTTGTTTATGGGTCCATGGCACTTTGTAGAAATAAAATGAAGAAAAAAACCCCATGGAAAAATAGATCAAACCAGCATAACCTAATGAAAAAAGGCTAAAATGTTGACACTAATAAGGAATAAAAACACAAAGTCATGGACTTTGTTGGTTTTGTTTGTGAATTTGTCTTTAAATTTATGTTTAAGTCTTTTTATTAGTCTATTTCATTACAAATTACACAATGCCACACCACCACCTTATGAAATACTATTAATAAAAAATATATTTTTTTTTAATATACAATACTTGAAAGCTCCATGCCACTGCTGTTGTTTTTAGAAGGTACAATAGTTGACTATTGTGGTTATTAATATGATATTTACAAGCACAGTCTGGAAGGTTATTGAACACTGCTGTTTTTTTTTAATGTATATTTTCTCTTGGTAGCTGATACTACAATTTAAATTATTTGCAAAAACTGTTGAAGAACAGTCATCTTAAATATTTGACACTCTGAAACACTTTTCAATGAAGTAGTAAATTTAAAAGTCCATTTTCTACCGCTTGTCTCTTTCAAGGTAGCGGGAATGGTGGAGACTATCTCGGCTGCACTCGAGCAGAAGGAGGGGTATAATGGGTTCAGATTTTTATTTTTGTTTTATTGTGATATCAAATAAGTATTGAAATTCTGGTATTGTGGCGATCTAATGCCATTACTGATTAGGATTAGAGATTTTACATGCCAATTTCAACATCTCCAAATTTGGTGATGAAAACTACAACTAAGATGCACAATACAATCAAACAGCTGGTATGTTTAAAGTACAAACTGTAGTTCCTGTTTGTAGGAATCAACAAAATACAAGGCTGGCATATTCATCTTAATGGCAAAGACTATTTACTTACTACAGCAACATATTTAGGACAAACTGAAATTAATGTATATTTGAAAGTGATACTCAGAGGTGTAAGAAAGAAAAATATAATAACTGGACATCACAAGTTATTATTATCAGCACCCTGTTAAATGTTGCGTTTTAAAAATATGATGTCATTATTAAACACATTAACAACATTTATTATCACATAAACACTAAACGAGAGCTGAGCCAGAAGACAAAGCTCTCGGTCTACCGAGCAATCTACATTCCTACTCTAATCTATGGTCATGAAATGTGGGTCATGACCGAAAGAGTAAGATCGCGGATACAAGCGGCCGAAATTAGTTTTCTCAGAAGGGTGGCTGGCATCTCCCTTAGAGATAGGGTAAAAGTTCAGTCATCCGAGAGAGACTCGGAGTAGAGCCGCTGCTCCTTTGCTTGGAACGAAACCAGCTGAGGTGGTTCGGGCATCTCGTGCGGATGCCTCACAAGCGTCTCCCTAGGGAGGTCCTTGTTGCACGTCCCACTGGGAGGAGACCCCGCGGCAGGCCAAGGACCAGATGGGGGATTACATCTCCTCTCTGGCCTGGGAATGCTTCAGGATCCCCCAGGAGGAAGTTGCTAATGTTGCTCTGGAGAGGGAAGTCTGTGGGTCTCTGCTGGATCTGTTGTCTCGGCGACCCGGTTCCGGATAAGCGGTTGAAGATGGATGGATAGATAAACACTAAAGACTTAAAATTGGTACCGTTGAGTGCTTGTATCGATTCCAAATTACGGGGAATTGGTACCGTACTGGTTCAAATGTGAATAGTACACATCCCTTGTTGTCAAGCTGAGATGGACCACAATCCCAGTCTATTTTGTTCTAGAGCAGGGGTAGGGAACCTATGGCTCTAGAGCCAGATATGGCTCTTTTGATGACTGCATCTGGCTCTCAGATAAATCTTAGCTGACAATGCTTAACACAATAAGTAATGAATAATTCCGCTCGTAATCACAGTGTTAAAAATAACGTTCAAATTATAAAACATTCTCATGCATTTTAATCCAACCATCCGTTTTCTACCGCACCTGTTGAAGATGTCACATTAAAGGTAAGAAGTATTATATTCATTGTTGGTTAACTTTAGAATAACAATGTTATTAAAAAGAGTAAGAGACTTATTATACTCTAAAAATGTTGGTCTTACTTAAAAATTAACACATTTAGTTGTATTCAATGTTAAAAAATATTATGTGGCTCCCATGGAAATACATTTTGAAATATTTGGCTTTCATGGCTCTCTCAGCCAAAAAGGTTCCCGACCCCTGTTCTAGAGTGTAGCCCACCTCACCCAGTAAGTCATAGGAATGACACCTAAAGCCAGTATTCACACTCACATTGGCACCAATGGACAATTTACATGCTCTTTTATGACTGGGAAGACGCTGAATCATCTTGCAGAAGCCCAGCTGATCATCAAATACAGAACTTGCTACTGGTGGCCAGCCGTGGTTAGAACTTTGTCTCACCTTTATTTTCTGTTCCTGTGATGTTTTTTGATGACCTTTTTAATGCTTATTGGATGACTTCATCACACATTTTCAACTCTTTCACACTTTTCATGTTCACAGTGAGAAGAGTCCAAAAGATCACGCAATCTCACAGAGAGGAACCTGTCTTCCAGACATCATCTGCATATTACAGGTAACCAATTACGATCTTCATTCAATACTACTTAGCAACCAAAAGTAAATTGTAACGCATACATGGGGACAAACTCATCATATCCTTGTCCACCTTTTTTTTTTCTAATTACTAAAAGCTTAAAGGCCTACTGAAACCCACTACTACCCACCACGCAGTCTGATAGTTTATATATCAATGATGAAATATTAAAATTGCAACACATGCCAATACGGCCTTTTTAGTTTACTAAATTGCAATTTTAAATTTACCGGGAGTTTTTTCTTGAAAACGTCGCGTAATGACGACGTGTACTCGTGACATCACGGGCTGTTAGGAAATACTAGCGCTGCGCACACACACAGCTAAAAGTCGTCTGCTTTAACGGCATAATTACACAGTATTTTGGAGATCTGTGTTGCTGAATCTTTTGCAATTTGTTCAATTAATATTGGAGAAGTCAAAATAGAAAGATGGAGTTGGGAAGCTTTAGCCTTGAGCCACACAAACACACGGTGATTCCTTGTTTAAAATTTCCGGAGGTGAAACTTTACTATGGATCAGAGCGCGGTAAAGCGAACATGGATAACGACCGAATGTCAACCAGCAGGTTTTGGTGAGAAAATTGTGGTAAAAAGTCGCTTCTTACCAGAGATCAGCTGAGCTTGCCCCGTCCATAAAGCTGCCGTCTACTTCGCTGAGACATTGGCGTCAAGACACCCGTGGACAAACCCCTCCGACTATCAGGTACTGTTAATCTCACTAAAACACTAGTAACACGATTGAAAGATAAGCGATTTCCCAGAATTATCCTAGTAAATGTATCTACAAACACGTCCCAATGCAATCGCATTTTTTTTTTAACTTCTTTCTTTTTTTTTTTCCAGTCCGTCGCTATAAATATCCTCAAACACAAATCTTTCATCCTCGCTCAAATTAATGGGGAAATTGTCGTTTTCTCGGTCCAAATAGCACTTTTTGTTGGAGGCTCCCATTAAAAACAATGTGAATATGTGAGCAGCCCTCAACATGTGACGTCATCGTCTGCGACTTCCGGAAAAGGCAGGGCTTTTCTGTTAGCACCGAAAGTTCCGAACTTTATTGTGGATTTTCTCAACTAAATCCTTTCAGCAAAAATATGGCAATATTGTGAAATGATCAAGTATGACACATAGAATGGGCCTGCTATCCCCGTTTAAATAAGTAAATCTCATTTCAGTAGGCCTTTAAGTCAACGTCGACATACATGGTCAACATAAGGGGTAATCTCTATGAAAAATTGTTCCATTTATGTCGACATGTGTTGTAGTACAGAGGTATCTCGGTTTTCCTACGCCACACTATTCATATGCTTTGGTTTACGTAAAATATGATTTTAAATTTGATGTTAAAATTGTTTTCTGCATGTTAAAATGTCATTATTTTATTTAAAATGTGTTTTGTCTTCTGATTTTTGGCTCTCAAACAGATTAATTGGATTTACATTATTTCTAATTAGAAAACAATGCTTGGGTTTTCGTCTGACCTTGACAGATGATAAACAAAACATCGAGGTACCACTGTGATCTTGACATTATTATAAGCAATGTGAAACCACAGTAACACCACTATTTCTTAATTCCGCAACATTAAAATGTTGCGGAATTAACATTAACAATTAATTGCACATAGTGACTTTCTGTTTAGTGAAATGTAAGCTATAAAATAAAAAATAAGCGGTATTAACTAGAGATGTCCTGAAATAATATTGATATCGATTCAATATCATCAAAAGTATGGGATTATATTGGATTATGGTTTATGGTGTAAATTTATTTTGAACATGCATACAGTAAAAATACGTCTCATTACATGTCCAAAGAGGAGTAGAAACAGTCCGCTGACGGTGGTTGCCTCTTTAGCAACTTGCAGAACTTCTAACATGTATATTTCAACAATTTTGTACCTTGTGCCGATTAGAGCTCAACTGGATGTGTCAACCCGTCAAACGATATTACTCTGGTTTTTATATAAAATGTTGGATGATATCCCAGTTAGAAGAAGTCCTACACCTCGTCTCCTTAAATAATAAAAATAAGGAATTATATAGCGCATATGTGACGGACTTCCTGCCGTCCTGGTGTGGGTTGCGGGGACACCTGACACATGGCGCATAATAGCAGTTTTGACCTTGATTTATTATTTCAATAAATCTGTTGTCAGTTGGCCCTTTGGTATGGTTACTTTTCAGTCCGCCCTTCCGGCCTGTCTGCTGCACACCTTTCGGCGTCCGGGGCTTGCGTCCGCTGCGGGGCTGCGTCATCACTCTCTCGGTGTGGCTTGTGGCGCTCTTCGTCTGCTGGCCGTTGTTTCCTCCTCCGTGCTGCTCTCTCGCTCGTTCCTCACGCGCCCTTTTTGTACTATAGCAGCAGATAGACAGATTTTGAGCAGGTGTATAATATATGCACCTGGCTCAGATTGCCGCTCCAGTGTCGCTCCACATGTGTCACGCCTCTCCTCGGCGCCGCATGCCCCGCCTCCTGGCCTCCAGGTGGGCCCGCGCTGCTGCTTTCCGCCCGTTGTCGGCCCGTCAGCTGTGTCTCTCCACATACCTCCCCCGCCAGTTCTAGGCCGGACTCCGGTCCGGCCGAGCATGCTCCCCCCGCTCGTTTCCTTCCCGAGCGGGGAAAAAAATTGCTGCGGCCCTCTGACTTCTTAGCCTTTGTCTTTGTCTTTCTTTTCTTGTCTTTTGTGAGTCTTTCCTTGTCCTCTTTGTCCTCTTCTTTCTTTTCTTGCATTTCTCCAAGAATGTCTGTCTCCTTATCCTCGGTGAGTTTTTCCTTGTCCTCTTCGTCCTCTTCTTTCTTTTCTTGCATTTCTCCAAGAATGTCTGTCTCCTTGTCCTCTGTGAGTTTTCCTTGTCCCCTTCTTTCTTTTCTTGCATTTCTCCAAGAATGTCTGTCTCCTTGTCCTTGGTCAGTTTTTCCTTGTCCTCTTAGCCTTCTCCGTCTTCATCTTCTTTATCTACCAGAATTTCTTCAATTATTTCTTTTTGTTCATTATTCCCTTGGACTTCAACTTCTTTAACCTTTTTTCCATCATCATCAACTTCTTCTTCTTTAACTTCTTCTTTTCTCTCAATTTCTTGAGGTTTTTCGACTTCGTCCTCATCTTTGAGTTCTACTTCATTTTCATCATCTTCATCTTCTTTATCTTCCAGAATTTCTTTTTCTTCATCATTTTCTTGGACTTCACCTTCTTTAACTTCTTTTTCATCATCATCAACTTCTTCTTTAACTTCTTCTTTAACATAAATTTTATCATGAACGTCATTTTCATCGTCGTCGTAATCTTCATCATTAACATAAATTTTTTTCATTTACGTAGACTTCACCATTAAAGTAAATTTCATTTTCAACGAAAATTTCTTCTTTATAAACTTCATCTTCTTCTTTACCGTCATCAACAATAATGTCTTCGTCAACGTAAACTTCTTCTGTGTTGGCCGCCAGTTCGTCCTGGTGGTCGGTCACCGCTACTGTCACCTCTCCAGTCCCGCCTCCCAGGTAGATGGCATCGACACCGGCTTTCTTGGCTTCTTCTTTCGTCGTCTCCAGCAACGCTAGCATCATCTGGGTTTCCTGACGTTTTTTCTCAAGCAGCCTGGTGTAACCTGCCACAAGAGCCCAGATGACATCGTCGTCCTCCGCTTCCACTGGTGTCTTTTTGTTGGGCGCCACTGTGACGGACTTCCTGCCGTCCTGGTGTGGGTTGCGGGGACACCTGACACATGACGCATCATAGCAGTTTTGACCTTGATTTAATTATTTCAATAAATCTGTTGTCAGTTGGCCCTTTGGTCGCGTCACTTTTCAGTGCACTCTTCCGGCCTGTCTGCTGCCGCTGCACGCCTTTCGGCGTCCGGGGCTTGCGTCCGCTGCGGGGCGGCGTCATCGCTCTCTCGGTGTGGCTTGTGGCGCTCTTCGTCTGCTGGCCGTTGTTTCCTCCTCCGTGCTGCTCTCTCGCTCGTTCCTCCCTCGCCCTTTTTGTACTCTAGCAGCAGATAGACAGATTTTGAGCAGGTGTGTAATATACGCACCTGGCTCAGATTGCCGCTCCAGTGTCGCTCCACGTGTGTCACGCCTCTCCTCGCCACCGCATGCCCCGCCTCCTGGCCTCCAGGTGGGCCCGCGCTGCTGCTTTCCGCCCGTTGTCGGCCCGTCGGCTTCGTCTCTTCACAGCATACATATACAGCGCTTTTGTAGACACTCAAAGCGCTTTAAAGTGATAATGAGAAGCCATCATTTATTCACTCCACATTCACAACCTATGTTTGTAGTCACAGCTGCCCTCGGGTAGACCGATGGAAATGTGGCTGTTAATTTGCGCCTACAGCCTCTCCGACCACCACGTAACATTAATTCATATTCATACACCATTGTGAGCAGCAGTGGGAACAAGGTGGGTGAAGTGTATTTCCCCCTCAAAAAAAACAAGCAACTTGTGCAAAGCTGGACAGCCAGTGAACATCTAAACGTCCTCCAATAAGCACACAAGGTAGGTATTTTCCAGTCAAGGCATTTACAATAGGTGAGCATGGAAAGCTATAGGCTACTAAAAGCTAGAAGCTTCTCAACACACAATATAGCAAACAAGCTAGATATACTGTATGTAATAAGTATCCTTCATTGAACAATATTACAGTCCAAAACAGCACATTTGTCAATTTAAACAAGTATCAAACAATTATACAACTCCAGACCAAAAAAATATGAAACCGCCAGTCTTGCAAGATGTTCATTCAGTTGTTTAATTTTGGTATAAAAAAGAATAAGATAAAAAACATGACACAAAATCATAATCGTTCCAAATGGCAACTTTTAGCTTTTAGAAACACTAAAATAAATCAAGAAAATAAATTGTGCTTGTCATTAAGTTACATTTTTAGAACAATCCTGAGGGAAACAAATTATGAAAAATAAAGTGCAACCCAACCCACCATTAGTGCTTTTTTGCACCATCTCATGCTTTTACAACCAGTTGCAGTCTCTTAAGCATGAAGTTAACGAGTGACAACCACTACTCTTCATCAATCCTACTCCAACTTTCTCTGATTGCTGTTGTCAGATAAGCTTTGCAGGTGGAGTCTTGTCGTGTACCATTTTCTTCAATTTCCTCCACAGATTTTCAGTTGGATTAAGATTCAGACAAATTGCAGGCCATGACATTGACTTATACATCTTTCTGCAAGGAAAGATTTTCCAATTTTTGCTCTATGGCAAGATGCATTATCATGATGAAAAGTGATTTAATCATCTCAAACATACCGTATTTCCTGGAATTGCCGCAGGGCATATAGTATGCGCCTGCCTTGAATTATTGCCGGGTCAAACTCGTTTTCCAAAATAATTAGCGCATGCTTGGTATTACCGCCTGGTCAAACTCGTGACGTCACGAGTGACACTTCCCCTGTCATCATTTTCAAAATGGAGGAGGCTGGTTTCAATACTGGTAATCTGAAATCACATAAAGGGAAGAAGATTAAGAGCTATTTAGTAGGATTTAAGGTCCAAGCTTACATCACACTCAAATTTTTACTGCATACCTTTGGTAAGTGCCGGAGTGAGAAGAGGTTTTAAAATAATTAGCGCATGCTTACTTTTACCGCATGCCTTTGTTAAACGCAGGAGTGAGAAGAGGTCTGAAATTAATTAGCGCCCCGGCGGCAATTCAAGGAAATACGGTAATTTAGATTGATAGAAGAGTGTCCAAAATGCCAATGTAAACTTGTGCATGAACTGAATATGTAATGAAAGTCGTCCACTATGCTGACAACTACATTAAAAAAATTGTGAGCAAAATGCGTCTCTTTGAAAATGTAATGTTGAAACAATTGTGTAAAAAAATTAATCCATCCATCCATTTTCTACCGCTTATTCCCTTTCGGGGTCGCGGGGGGCGCTGGCGCCTATCAAAGCTACAATCAGGCGGAAGGCGGGGTACACCCTGGACAAGTCGCCACCTCATCGCAGGGCCAACACAAAATCAAGTGCTGAAAAATTTAGTGCAGAAAAAATTGCTGCTTCAAAAACGCAAGACCCACTTCTTGTAAATTAAAAGCAAAGCAAGCGATCCTGTCTCGGAACCAGCCATGGTGTCATGTCATGTTTGAAGTCCCGTGACATGGGTCTTACAAAGAGGAAGGTTATGCAGTACTACACGCCACAGGTGTGCTTGGGTCCCTTGTTATGAACACTTTAAACAGTGGAGGTTTCTCTGCATTAGTGTGTGTCCTCCTTGACTACAAGGGCATGTGCTTTTTATCGCTTGTAATCCTGTGGCAAAGCTTCCAAAGTTTTTGTTTAGTCTTTATTTAAAGGGACAATGCACTGAAACATTGAGATCAAAGACAGATATGTTCTGTACCAGATTATATATTTCCATCTGCAGTCCCTGGCTACCTAAATTAAAGGGATACACAAATCATACAATGAAATTATGACAATACTATCATACCATAGCATGTAGTCAAATTAAGAAAAGTCATAAAATGCCCTTTCATGGACATACTTAATATATGTGAACGGCTTCTTGTGGGTTGCATGGATCATCGAGGAATGATATCGCTGAGCAGGTTTGACTGGCTTTATTTTTCAATAACAGCTTGTCTTTTCGTCGGATCGCTTTTCAGCTGCTCCGCTCCTTCCTGCTCGCTCCTCTCTCACTTTTTGATCGGCTGTGTCCTCGCTGTTGTCTTCGGCTCGCTCTTGGTCGTTGTAGCTCTCTAGGTCTTTTTCCTGGTTCTCCTACTTCTGCCCCGAGTGTTCCTCCTTCGCCCCTTTTATGCTGCAGCAGAAGATGATGGGATTGAGAACAGGTGTGTAGTTTACGCACCTGACTCGGCTGACTGCAGCGTCGCTCCGAGTGCGCCCCGCCTCTCTGCTTCGCTGCGTGCTCCGCCTTCTCGCCGCCATCTTGAGCCGAACCATCGTTTGTCCGAGCCTGCTGTCGGCTCGTCGGCTCAGTCTCTCCACAATATACAATACAACCATACCTCATTTACATCATCCCACAGAGACAATACATGCTCTTGTTCACATCTGTCATCGTTTGTAAAAACAACCATGATTTTAACAGACACATCTCACAATTTACAACAAAAATGCTGTCATGGATGAATATAATAAACATTAAGTTGATCTGTCAAACATAGTGCCCACCTTAGTGACCGTGTTAGCAGCTTTGATTGCTCCAAAGCCACTTTTTAACTTCAATTGTGAATGAAAACCACCTAAGTGGTTAGAGTGACCGCCCTGAGATCGGTAGGTTGGGAGTTGAAATCCCGGACGTGTAATATTTCCTTTGATAAATATTTGTTCACATTTTGTTGTGACCTCCTTAAACTTTATAGGGTGCTGGAGGGATAAGACTGGGTCTTTGTTTCTTGAATGGCACACTTTTGACTCTTGAGGGAATTTGATGTGGATTGAATATGTATACACAACATGATGGCAAGAAATATGAATACTATAACAAAAAGAAGTAATAAGATGAACTATAATAGCAAATTAAAGCGGTCAACAAATAGTATGGCACTCTAAACATATCCTCTATCCTCACTGTGGTTTGTATGTGTATGACTAATTGTGACCTACAAGTCCTGAAACCAAAAGACACACCCACACACAGTACTCCTCAAACCTCTAATCCTGGCCTACAGTAAATGTCATTGTAGTCAAAACATACAAGTAAATTATCACAGCTGTTCAGTAAGATAGGAGTTTAAAATATGTGAAAAATCCAAGGATGTTAAAAAATAATTGCACAAAGGCAGTAAAAGCATGTCAACAAACAACCATCTATTACTATCAGTCATTCTCTTAATGCCTCTGAACAAAGTCAGAAGTAAATGTGTAAGTTATGAATAGTATTGGGTAATGTCATCTACCACTTATGTCTCAGTAAGTCAACCAGTATAAAGTGGTGTACACATAAACGTTTTCCACTGTACGGTGTGTGTTCTGATGTGTGTATGTATGCACAAATGCAGGAAGTGGTGTATGAGATGGATCTGACCACCCCTGCTGTTAGTCACCCAGGCAGCTCTGATGTATGTGACTTCCTGTTTGAGTTGGCGTCTGAGAGGTTTTCCGGCTCACTGACTGAAGCTTCAGCACAACTCAGCTGTGAACACACACTAAACACATGGAACAGGTATGCACAAATGAACCAACCCTCCCGTGAGTCACTTCAGAAGCTTAATGTGTTTGTGTGTGTGTGTATGCCAGAGTACTGCTGGCTCTCCCATCAGTGAGTTTTATTAAGGTGAAGGCTGAAGAAGGTAGGAGGCATCTGGACTGTGACAAACTGATCCAACATATCAACCAACATCAGGTGTGCATCTCTTTAACATCTGATGACGCACTGTGAAAAAAACACTCTATAAGATATTTGGGTACTTTTTAAGAAATTTTCACAATCATCTTTTCATCACTGGAAAATATTTAATTACTTGTAAAAATCTTGTGGTCTCCCAATCTGATATTGATCAGATATCAGCCCGATATCAGCAAAACAATAAGTATGGGGTTATATCGGCTTGCAAGTAAACTTTGTGATATACAGTACAGGCCAAAAGTTTAGACACACCTTCTCATTTCAATGCGTTTTCTTAATTTTCATGACTATTTATTTACATCAGGGGTCTCAAACATGTGGCCCCAAGCCAATCCATCCATCCATCCATTTTCTACCGCTTATTCCCTTTTTTGGGGTTGCGGGGGGCGCTGGCGCCTATCTCAGCTACAATCGGGCGGACCATGAGACGTTATTTTGCGGCCGGCAGCTTAATAAGAAAATTTAATGTTGGTACAGCCCGCGAGTTTGATATGAATGGCGCTTTACAACGTCATACTTGAATACCTTCGATTTTTCCGGGCGACTACCAGTTTTCAGTGCCCCTCCAGGGATGATCATTCACCCAAACTTAACACAAAGAACAATTTTAAGAGGGCACCGTGGAGGCACTGCCTTTAACGTCCTCCACAACCTGTTCAAAGAGTGCGGGCCCAGCCGCATGTTGTAGTTGACCTCTGAAAACACAGTAAGTGACTGCAAGACATAGTCATAGGTCACACTGAGGGTGGCCGTATAAACAACTTTAACACTGTTACAAATATGTGCCACACTGTGAACCCACACCAAACAAGATTGTCAAACACATTTTGGGAGAACATCCGCACCGTAACACAACATAAACACAACAGAACAAATACCCAGAATCCCATCCAGCCCTAACTCTTCCGGGCTACAATATACACCCCGACCCCTATTGTGTATATATATATACAATATACTCCCCTGCCCCCCACCAACCCCGCCCCCATTATAAAACATGTTTTCAGTTATTTCACCCTGTTTGTTAAGTACATAACTCCACATGTGTTCATTCATAGTTTTGATGCCTTCAGGGACAATCTACATTGTAAATAGTATTGAAAATAAAGAAAACGCATTAAATGAGCAGGTGTGTCCAAACCTTTGACCTGTACTGCACATTTTGAAATAAAAAGTCCTGCAGCCTGTGAACTTGTGCAAAGCTGGACAGCCAGTTAACTGTCGTCCAATAAACACACAAGATTGGTGTTTTCTTGTATTTTAGTGAAGTCATGTACTAAAGGTAAACATAGCAGGCTAAAAGCTACTAGGAGCTAACAGCTATGCAACAGCTAAGCACACAGTACCACACAAGCTAGACATGTAATAAGTGTCCATCATTGAATTATAGTGCAGTGTAAAACAGCACATTTGTCAATAAAAACAAGTGTCAAATATTGTTTGTTGCATCATACTTATACTTACAAAGTCTCCAATCAAAAGTAACAAACATGTCCGCATTTTTCAACTTATTGTGTCCAGAGCTAAACTTCATGAATTTGCTGCCACTGAGTGTCGCCAAAAAACAATAACCACTCCACTTAAACTTAAAGAAAACATAAATCAATTCCAGACAGGTAAAAATAAATGTTTTTCATGCCTACCATTGTTCTCTATTTGACTAATTTCACGTGATCAAAGCTTTTCTAACATTCCACACTACAAAATAATACAAGTATGTATGATTCCTGCTGATATATCGTATCAATCAATGTCAGTCTCGGCCAGTACGCAAGGATCCATTATCTGTTTTGATTGATTGATTGAAACTTTTATTAGTAGATTGCACAGTTCAGTACATATTCCTTACAATTGACCACTAAATGGTAACACCCGAATAATTTTTTCAACTTGTTTAGGTCGGGGTCCACGTAAATCAATTCATGGTAATTATCGTATCGTAAGTGAAAAAGTTGTATTAGGACAAATGTTCTCATGTCTAAATATGTATAAAACCAAAAATGAGTCGACCTAATAGGCTAGTAGCACTGACCTCACTGTTAAGTTAAGCTTTAAGGATTTATAGTTGGTAATAGACTGCCATCTTCTTTCATTATGCATCAGAGGAGTGTGTGTTTACCAGGCGGATTGTTGTCCTTTCATCTGACGTCACACTTCTTGAAAGTAAGAAATACTAAATACTATCAGATGAATAAATAAATATTAAACATCGCCTCCCAGCATTAGTACGAGCTCTTGAACAAACGTTTTTTCCACTTCAGGGTATTTTGTATGCCAGTGCACGCTGCAGTCATGTTGGGGAAGAATTCTGCAAGACCTGGTCTCTGATCAGCCAGCGTTGTCCTCTGCTGCTGGTCTCCACAGTGGTTGGTATCGTGCTTACATCATATTGTTTTCTCGCATTGCTTTTTGTTGTCTTCACGTCCCATAAAGCAGTGGTTCTCAAATGGGGGTACACGTACCCCAGGGGCTATTTGACGGTATGCCAAGGGGTACGTGAGATTTTTAAAAAATATTCTCAAAATAGCAACAATTCAAAAATCCTTTATAAATATATTTATTGAATAATACTTCAACAACATATGAATGTAAGTTCATAAACTGTGAAAAGAAATGCAACAAATTATTCAGTATTGACAGCTAGATTTTTTGTGGACATGTTCCATAAATATTGATGTTAAAGATTTATTTTTTTGTGAAGAAATGTTTAGAATTAGGTTCATGAATCCAAATGGATCTCTATTACAATCCCCAAAGAGGGCACTTTAAGTTGATGATTACTTCTATGTGTAGAAATCTTTATTTATAATTGAATCACTTGTTTATTTTAACAAGTTTTTAGTTATTTTTATATCTTTTTTTCCAAATAGTTCAACAAAGACCACTACAAATGAGCAATACTTTGCACTGTTATACAATTTAATAAATCAGAAACTGATGACATAGTGATGTATTTTACTTCTTTATCTCTTTTTTTCAACCAAAAATGCTTTGCTTTGATTAAGGGTACTTGAATTAAAAAAAATGTTCACAAGGGGTACATCACTGAAAAAGGTTGAGAACCACTGCCATAAAGTACTCTTCTTAAAAACAACCCATTCTTAACACTCAAAGTGCTGTTCGGGGCATTTCATGTGCAATCTGTTAAAGTCTATGTGGACCTGCTGATCACCGTGTTCTTACTATCACGAAAAAATGTGGGCGCGAAGCAGCAACATAACTATTTTCTAATTACATAACATTAAAACATGCACACTTTTTGTTCAGTGCAAACTGCAAAGTGACCTACAAAATAAAAGCATGGCCATATTAACCTGGATTCTACCACAACAAATAACAATACGCACATTCATTTTTGTACTCGTATGTTTTTTAATGTTCTGTGCCTGAAGAAATATTTGTTCAGTATGTGGTTAATTTGTTCAGTTAGCTTAGCATAGTCAATCAATCAAAGTTTATTTATATAGCCCTAAATCACAAGTGTCTCAAAGGGCTGCACAAGCCACAACGACATCCTCGGTTCAGAACCCACAAAAGGGCAAGGAAAAACTCACAACCCAGTGGGACGTCAATGTGAATGACTATGAGAAACCTTGGAAAGGACCGCAGATGTGGGTGATCCCCCTCCCCACACACCCCTTAGTGGTTATGGTTGAATTTTTTTTCATGTATGTGCAGCTGGGATAGTCTCCCACACCTCCCGCGACCCCGTAAAGGACAAGCGGTAGAAAATGGATGGATGGATGTGCAGAATGTATCAGAGTTAAGGTTGGGCGATAAAACAATAATGAGTTGTTGCGTGTTTTTTATTTCTTGCATTGAACAAAGACAGGGCAGTCTACCAAGTCAAATTCTTTGTGGGTAAACATACAGTACTTGGCCAATAAATCTGATTCTGTTATACTTTATAACTTTTCCTCGATAGAAATACGAGACAGTTTCGATAGATGGTCGAACTGACCTACAGTGGGGCAAAAAAGTATTTAGTCAGCCACTGATTGTGCAAGTTCTCACACTTAAAATGATGACAGAGGTCTGTAACTTTCATCATAGGTACACTTCAACTGTGAGAGACAGAATGTGGGAAAAAAAGAGAAATTCACATTGTAGAAATTTTAAATAATTTATTTGTAAATTATGGTGGAAAATAAGTATTTGGTCAACCATTCAAAGCTCTCACTGATGAAAGTAGGTTTTGGCTCAAAATCTCACGATACATGGCCCCATTCATTCTTTCCTTAACACGGCTCAATCGTCCTGTCCCCTTAGCAGAAAAACAGCCCCAAAGCATGATGTTTCCAGCCCCATGCTTCACAGTAGGTTTGGTGTTCTTGGGATGCAACTCGGTATTCTTCTTCCTCCAAACACGACGAGTTGAGTTTATACCAAAAAGTTCCATTTTTGGTTTCATCTGACCACATGACATTCTCCCAATCCTCTGCTGTATCATCCATGTATCCATTTTGGTATAAACTCAACTCGTCTTGTGTGGATGAAGAAGAATACTGAGTTGCATCCCAAGAACACCAAACCTACTGTGAAGCATGGGGGTGGAAACATCATTCTTTGGGGCTGTTTTTCTGCTAAGGGGACAGGGCGATTGATCCGTGTTAAGGAAAGAATGAATGGGGCCATGTATGGTGAGATTTTGAGCCAAAACCTCCTTCTATTAGTGAGTGCTTTGAATGGTTGACCAAATACTTATTTTCCACCATAATTTACAAATAAATTCTGTAAAATTCCTACAATGTGAATTCCTGGATATTTTTTTTCACATTCTGTTTCTCACAGTTGAAGTGTACCTACAGACTTCTGTCATCATTTTAAGTGGGAGAACTTGCACAATCGGTGGCGGACTAAATACTTTTTTGCCCCACTGTATGTGGTTGCCTCAGTGATTCGGTAACAAAGTTGGCGAGGTGACTTGACTTGGTGGACAGGAGACACCTTCAGTATAAAAACACGGGAGCTTCAAAACGCTCACATCATTGCCTGTAACACTGCTATAGCAGCTAGCAGCAGTAGGCATGTTGGTTTTTGGGCTACAGCAAACTCACTTTTAGTTTGGTTAAATATATGCACCCACCAGTGATGGGCAAGCTACTTGGAAAATGTAGTAAGCTCACTAACACTTTACCCTTGATTAAATTAAGCTAAGCTACAGGGTAAGCTATCCCCAGAGAATTGTAGCAGGCTACACTACAAGCTATGCCTCAAAAATACCTCGCTACATTAAAGCCACATTATATAAATATATAAGTTCATGTACATCTTTCCACCAAACAAGTCAAAAAATGCTCAGTTTGATTGTTTAATTAAAAAAAAAAAACACGAGCTAGAAACATGCCCTCTATCTGACTTTTTACATTTCTTTGATATGCTTACCATGTACAAAATGAGGGAGAAACACAGGAAACAAATTAAATATGAGGCTGTGAAACAATAATAATGATTAATGAACATCATAATGCATGCTCTAATTGAGACTTTTCAGCACAGGGTAAATTACTGTTTTAATTTGTCTCACAAAAGAAACATTAAAGGGGAACTGCACTTTTTTTGGAATTTTGTCTATCGTTCACAATCATTATGAAAGACATTACGACCGATGGATTATTTTTTTTAATGCATTCTAACTTGTTAATTAATGTAAATAAAAGTCATCTTGCAGCTTAGGCATTTGGAGGTCCTCTTTTTCACCCTTAAAACCCAATAAATAACCATTTAAAAAGTGCCAACAATACTCCATTTACATTTTGTAACTTCAATATTAACCAAGTATTAGTGATTATATTATAAGCGCTAACAGAGACCAATTACTTAGAGCGGGGAGGTGATCAGCAGTTATAAGCACTAATGCAGACAAATTACTTATAGCAGTGATGTGATCTGCAATTATAAGTGCTAATGCTGACAAGCTATTTATAGCGGCGACGTGACCACTACCGTGTGTCCCTGTTTCATCATCGAGTGGTCATCTGCTCTCTCTCTTCACTGCCCCTTGGAAGTTCATTGTAGATCATAAATTATGCATCTTCCCGGGATAGAAGAAGGCTGGGACAAATTCCAACAAGTTGGTACACTTTGACATTAAATTTAGACCCGGTATTGGTGAGAACGACAAAAAAAGACACTTGGCTCCACCTCCCTTTCTTCGCGAGGATTATGAGGCATTCTTCATCTAAACGGGATTATACCAAGATTCGATCATTCGGCATCCTACTGATTGCCGGCTCTCATAGAGTCAGCAGTGTGCAGTAATCAGTTATGTTGTTGGGGGGAAAAAAAGCAAACGTTGTGATGCCTTTTATGTAAATTAATGCGCTGCGTATGCTTAAAATGATCAACATGTAAATATTACATCCTATTATTAATGTGCATTTCATTTTGTTTGGCTCTGTTCCCCAGTCAGGAAAATGTGTTAATATCATATGCTTCAAGTATAGGGGCTTCGGTGTCATGGCTTCCAGTCTTCGCAGCTCTTTCTTCCAACTTTGTAAAGTTGTACTTTCTCGGCCTGACTTCCGTCATGTATTTTCCCGACCTTGGGTGGAAACAAACACGACAAGAACACGACCATCAATTGATCCAGTTTTGTGTGTGTCTTTGTAGTACTGGTGGGACCGCATGTCTGCAGCGATGTTATCGTTGTGGTGTCGTCTGAGTGATGGAGAGACACCACCAGCGCAGCTGCAGATCATTGCTAGCAGCCAACACTGGGCCTGCAGGTGCTAATAGTCCATTTGTTTAACCTCCCTAATCCTTTTTTCTATTGTTCAACACACTTTGGATTTGGATTTGTTCTGGTCTTCAGCTTAATGGGGGGCCAGTTGCTGCGGGTCCCTTCAGCTCCTGCACTGCTGTTGGCCTCCAGCATTTATGAAGCCCTGCAAGGCAGGCAGGATGTCCATGCTGCTCTCAGCCTCCTGGAACCAGACAAGGACTTTAAACACAGAGAGGTAAAAGCTTCTCAGTCACAATATAGACAGTTACATATAATAAATACAGTACTATATCGCAATATACAGTGGGGCAAAAAAGTTGTGCAAGTTCTCCCACTTAAATTGATGACAGAGGTCTGTAATTTTCATCATAGGTACACTTCAACTGTGAGAGACAGAATGTAAAAAAAAATCCAGGAATTCACATTGTAGGAATTTTAAAGAGTTTATTTGTAAATTGTGGTGTAAAATAAGTATTAGGTCACTTCAAACAAGGAAGATCTCTGGCTCTTACAGACCTGTAACTTCTTCTTTAAGAAGCTCTTATGTCCTCCACTCGTTACCTGTATTAATTGCACTTGTTTGAACTCGTTATCTGTATAAAAGACACCTGTCCGCAGCCAACTCCACTATGGCCAAAACCAAAGAGCTGTCGAAGGACACCAGGAAAAGAATTGTAGACCTGCACCAGACTGGGAAGAGTGAATTTACAATAGGCAAACAGCTTGGTGTGAAAAAATCAACTGTGGGAGCAATTATCAGAAAATGGAAGACATACAAGACCACTGGTAATCTTCCTCGATCTGGGTACATGGATGATACAGCAGAGGATTGGGAGAATGTCATGTGGTCAGATGAAACCAAAATAAAACTTTTTGGTATAAACTCAACTCGTCGTGTTTGGAGGAAGAAGAATACTGAGTTGCATCCCAAGAACACCATACCTACTGTGAAGCATGGGGGTGGAATCATCAAGCTCTGGGGCTGTTTTTCTGCTAAGGGGACATGACGACTGATCCGTGTTAAGGAAAGAATGAATGGGGCCATGTATCGTGAGATTTTGAGCCAAAACCTCCTTCCATCAGTGAGAGCTTTGAAGATGAAACGTGGCTGGGTCTTCCAGCATGACAATGATCACAAACACACCGCCCGGGCAACGAAGGAGTGGCTCCGTAAGAAGCAGTTGAAAGTCCTGGAGTGGCCTAGCCAGTCTCCAGACCTCAACCCCATAGAAAATCTGTGGAGGGAGTTGAAAGTCTGTGTTGCTCAGCGACAGCCCCAAAACATCACTCTTCTCGAGAAGATCTGCATAGAGGAATGGGCCAAAATACCAGCTACTGTGTGTGCAAACTTGGTAAAGACCTATAGTAATCGTTTGACCTCTGCTATTGCCAACAAAGGTTATATTACAAAGTATTGAGTTGAATTTTTGTTATTGACCAAATACTTATTTTCCACCATAATTTACACATTTTTTCACATTCTGTCTCTCACAGTTGAAGTGTACCTATGATGAAAATTACAGACCTCTGTCATCATTTTAAGTGGGAGAACTTGCACAATCGGTGGCAGACTAAATACTTTTTTGCCCCACTGTATATTGCAGCCTCTTCCACATTGTACTTGCCGTTTATTACAAATTCGAATGCATTAAAAAATAAACATGGCTTCTTGTTTGTGAATGGGTTTGTGAATGATAGGCAAAAAAAAAAAAAAAGTGCAGTTCCCCATCACTTAAATAGAGTGACTTTCTTGAATGTACTGTTGTCACTGGAGGATAAGGAATAGCTAAACGTGCTTTACCACACACTGTAGGACAGTGGTTCTCAAATGGGGGTACGTGTACCCCTGGAGGTACTTGAAGGTATGCCAAGGGGTACGTGAGATTTTTTTTTTAATATTTTAAAAATAACAACAATTCAAAAATCCTTTATAAATATATTTATTCAATAATACTTAAAAAAAATATGAATGAAAGTTCATAAACTGTGAAAAGAAATGCAACAATGCAATATTCAGTGTTGACAGCTAGATTGTTTGTGGACATGTTCCATAAATATTGATGTTAAAGATTTCTTTTTTTGTGAAGAAATGTTAAGAATTAAGTTCATGAATCCAGATGGATCTCTATTACAATCCCCAAAGAGGGCACTTAAAGTTGATGATTACTTCTATGTGTAGAAATCTGTATTTATAATCTAATGACGTGTTTATTTTTCAACAAGTTTTAAATTATTTTTTTATCTTTTTTTTTCAAATAGTTCAAGAAAGACCACTAAAAATGAGCAATATTTTGCACTGTTATACAATTTAATAAATAAGAAACTGATGACATAATGCTGTATTTTACTTCTTTAGCTCTTTTTTTCAACCAAAAATGCTTTGCTCTGATTAGAGGGTACTTGAATTAAAACAAATGTTCACAGGGGTTACGTAACTTAAAAAAAGTTGGGAAACACTCCCGTGGCAGAATATAGATAGATAGATAGATATATAGAAAGATAGATGGATAGTACTTTATTGATTCCTTCAGGAGAGTTCCTTCAGGAAAATTTAAATTCCAACAGCAGTTTTAAAGAGTTGAGATCAATTTAAAAAAGTAAATAATGGGGGTATAAATGGAAACAAAATAAAAAATTATTACAATAAGAATAAAAATAAAAAGCAACAATGAGAATAAAAATATAACAGTAAAATAAGAATATAACAAGAGAAACAAGGCAGTATAAGAAGCCATGCTAACCGCTAAAGCTCTTGAATGTTATAGGAGGTGGGGAGATCAGTACAAATATCGACAATAAGGACACCAGTTATAGTATCAGTATGTGTTCAATACTACAGTGATTATATCAATATTTTTAACGATTAAAAAAAATCTACTGTTGTTTTTGTTATTGGTCACAAAATCAGAAAATGAGTTCTTGTACACAGGATGTCTTTAAGGGCGAACACCAAATGATTTAAATCTGACCCAGTAGTAGGAAATCATTTGAATATTTAATTGATATCGTTACACCGCCGTCTTGTGTTTTTGTCTGACTCTAATGGTGAGCAAAAATTTGATCTTAGAAATTTGAAGTATCAGTATGGACACTGGAAAGACTGTACAATAAGGATACCATTTATGACTGATTTACAGTATCCGAAGAAGAGAAGAAAAAGTGCTTATTATATTTTAGCATAAGTGTTGATATAACCATGTTACTACAGAAAGTAACCAGATATTAAGTAAATCAACAAGGAGATTAATACAGTTTTAAAAAAATAATACAACCGCAAATGATGCAATACGGTACCTCATATGTTAGCAGTAATTAGAAACTTTTTTTTTTCATCCCATTTTGAACAATTTTGTTTATCATTTATATATACCCAATAAAATTTCATCATATATATTGTTATCGCAGGAGTCTGCATTATTTAGATTTTAGGCCGTATTGTATCACCCATCCCAGGGGTCGGCAACCTTTACCACTCAAAGAGCCATTTTGACCCGTTTCACAAAATAAAGAAGACAATGGGAGCCGCAACAATTCTCGCGAATATCTGCTGGTGGTCATCCAGACAAGAATAATAAGGGCGTGTTATAAAGCCATTGTCTTAGACGCCTTCTACAACATGTACAAACTGCTTGACAGTCCAGCGACATGTTGTATGTGGCTTCCGCAGATACACGTACACGACTGCAAGACATACTGGGTGATACAGGTTACACTGACGGTTGTGATATAAACAACTTTAACACTCTTACTAATTTGCACCACACTGTGAACTCACACCAAACAAGAATGACAAACACATTTCAGGAGAACATCCTCACAGTAACACAACATAAACGCAACACAACAAATACCCGGAATCCTTTGCATCCTAGACTCTTCCTGACTATATTTTACACCCCCGCGTCCCCAACCCCGCCCACCTCAAACGACGGGCGGGGGGGGGTGTTGTAAAATATAATCAGGGTGACATTAAACTTACAAACCCCGTTTCCCTATGAGTTGGGAAATTGTGTTAGATGTAAATATAAACGGAATACAATGATTTGCAAATCCTTTTCAACCCATATTCAGTTGAATATGCTACAAAGACAACATATTTGATGTTCAAACTGATAAACATTTTTTTTGTATGCAAATAATCATTAACTGTAAAATTTGATGCTAGCAACACGTGACAAAGAATTTGGGAAAGGTGGCAATAAATACTGATAAAGTTGAGGAATGCTCATCAAACACCTATTTGGAACATCCCACAGGTGTGCAGGCTAATTGGGAACAGGTGGGTGCCATGATTGGGTATAAAAGCAGCTTCCATGAAATGCTAAGTAATTCATAAACAAGGATGGGGCGAGGATTGCCAATTTGTAAGCAAATTGTCGAAAAGTTTTAGAACAACATTTCTCAACGAGCTATTGCAAGGAATTTAGGGATTTGACCATCTACGGTCCGTAAAATTATCAAAAGTTTCAGAGAATCTGGAGAAATCACTGCATGTAAGCGATGATATTACAGACCTTTGACCCCTCACGCGGTACTGCATCAAAAACCGACATCAGTGTGTAAAGGATATCACCACATGGGCTCAGGAACACTACATAAAACCACTGTCAGTAACTACAGTTGGTCGCTACATCTTTAAATGCAAGTTAAAACTACTATGCAGAGCGAATGCCATTTATCAAGAACACCGAGGAACGCCACCGGCTTTGCTGGGCCTGAGCTCATCTAAGATGGACTGATGCAAAGTGGAAATGTGTTCTGTGGTCTGACAAGTCCACATTTCAAATTATATTTGGAAACCGTGGACATGGTGTCCTCCGGAACAAAGAGGAAAATAACCATCCGGATTGTTATAGGTGCAAAGTTCAAAAGCCAGCATCTGTGATGGTATGGGGGTGTATTAGTGCCCAAAGCATGGGTAACTTACACATCTGTGAAGGCACCATTAATGCTGAATAGGTTTTGGAGCAACATATGTTGTCATCCAAACAACGTTATCATGGACCCCCCTGCTTATTTCAGCAAAACAATGCCAAACCACGTGTTACAACAGCGTGGCTTCGTAAAAAAAGAGTGCGGGTACTTTCCTGACCCGCCTGCAGTCCAGACATGTCTCCCATCGAAAATGTGTGGCACATTATGAAGCATAAAATACGACAACAAGACTGTTGAATGACTGAAGCTGCCCATCAAGCAAGAATGGTAAATAATTCCACTTTCAAAGCTTCAACAATTAGTTTCCTCAGTTCCCAAACGTTTATTGAGTGTTGTTAAAAGAAAATGTGATGTAACACAGTGGTGAACATGCCCTTTCCCAACTACTTTGGCACGTGTTGCAGCCATGAAATTCTAAATTATTTATTATTTGCAAAAAAAAAAAAAAGTTTATGAGTTTGAACACCAAATATGTTGTCTTTGTAGTGCATTCAACTGAATATGGGTTGAAAAGGATTTGCCAATCATTGTATTCCGTTTATATTTACATCTAACACAATTTCCCATCTCTTATGGAAACGGGGTTTATACAAACTGTCCTTCATTCGAACCTAACGCTTGTTTTTTCTTTCAGGTTCTCGTCTTCCTGCTTTTCTTGTGTGTGAACAACTACCTGTCAGCCCTCCTTTATCCTCAAGTAATTCACACTACTTTGAAAATACCATTTGTTGGCAGCTCTACCATACTTAAGTACACTTAAACATATACCTACAGTACTTTAGTGTAGTGAAACCCAAATTTTCATTTGGGTTTCCTGAAACTTCAAATCTGGTATGACTTATAAGAAAATGTCTATACAGTAATGGAACATATTTTCAAATGTTCATTCATATGGCTGACATGAACAAGGAGTAAACATCTATTTCCACAAGAGGGCGCTCCAGGCTTGTGACAATTAGTACTTAAAGACCCAGAAAGATTGAAAACAAACAAGGACATTCCAATCAAAGTGCAAATTGCAGGTGGTAAAATATATATGATAATGATTATGAATGAAAAAAATTATGGAAAGAGGTGCTGGTGAAAAGCACAGTCGACATTCTCGGAATTTAGTCAGCAGTTTTGCCAACTCAAAGTACACTTTTTACTTCTGACATTTGAAATAATGGTAAAAATTTAACTGAGTAACTGGAACCTGCTGGTAGTTGATTGATCAATTGCGCTGTTGAAGCTTCTAATACTGCAACTTCACAAAAACCTTTGCCACTTTTCTTTCCTCTCTTTTGAAACTCTAAACTTCCATGTGCCTAAACCACAAGCATTTATTCTGCTGACTTGATTGTCACCACATAGCTTTTATTTTTCTTTCTATCCCCTCCTGCTCCGGTTTCACTGCACCAAACACTAAATATGTCCATTTACCAAAATCAAATACAAATAAAGCAACAAGAGAAGTATCCCACACTTTTCTTTTGTAAAGTAAATCTGTACAGCAGATACGAGCATCTACATCAACTATATGTTTTGCCTGTGTGACTGGACAGGACATATAAACAAAACAAAACAATGGTACTTAAATCCTACTTATACTAGTCCTTAGTAGTAGTACTAGTACTACGGATGTCCGATAAAATCGGACTGACGATAGTTTCGGCCCGTAAATGCTTTAAAAAGTAATATCGGAAATTATCGGTATCGGTTTCAAAATTACCGGTATCAAAAAGTAAAATGTATGACTTTTTAAAACGCTGCTGTGTACACGGTCGTAGGGAGAAGTACAGAGCGCCAATAAACTTTGAAGGCGCTGCCTTTACGTGCCGGCCCAGTCACATAATGCTTTTCACACACGAGTGAATGCAACGCATACTTGGTCAACAGCCATACAGGTCACACTGAGGGGTGGTATAAACAACTTTAACACTGTTACAAATACGCGCCACACTGTGAACCCACACCAAACAAGAATGACAAACTAATTTCGGGAGAACGTCTGCACCGTAACACAACATAAATACATTAGAACAAAGAAATGATAAATGGGTTGTACTTGTATAGCGCTTTTCTACTTTCAAGGTACTCAAAGCACGTTGACGCTACTTCCACATTTACCCATTAACAGTCACATTCACACACTAATGGAGGGAGCTGCCATGCAAGGCACTAACCAGCACCCATCAGGAGCAAGGGTGAAGTGTCTTGCTCAGGACACAACGGACGTGACGAGGTTGGTACTAGGTGGGGATTGAACCAGGGACCCTCGGGTTGCGCACATCCACTCTTTCCCACTGCGCCACGCCGTCCCTAATACCCAGAGCCCCTTGCAGCACTAACCCCCCTACGCATCCCCCCAAACCCCCTTCAATAATAAATATGGCATTTTTTTCCATAACTTGAGTTGATTTATTTTGGAAAACCTTGTTACATTGCTTATGTATCCAGCGGGGCATCACAACAAAATTAGGCATAATAATGTGTTAATTCCACGACTGTATATATCGGTATCGATTGAAATCGGAATCTGTAATTAAGAGTTGAACAATATCGGATATTGGCTAAAAAGCCATTATCGGACATCTCCACTTAAAGCATACATATGCATACTAAAAATACCCAATAATACACTTAGGTATGCATTGAAACACACTTGAACACTCAAACATATGTTAGTAAACACTTCAACATACTTAAGTACACGTAAGCATACAACATTCTATCCATGCACATTTATCAGTGATGTTTGTTGTCAACTATTGATAGCAATTTGTCAAAGTTTAGTTGCTAACATTAACTATCATTGAATGGTTGTGTGTGTGCATGCCTTTTTAAGGAAAAATGTCATCGGAAAGCTATTAAGCTGTGCACTGAAGTTTTAAGAGTGGCAGTGGATTCTACCGACTGGCTTCTCATCTTTAAATCCAATGGTAAGTTTTATTATTATTATTAAACAAAAAACAATGGGACATGTTAATATTAATTTGAAATCTGTTTACTGTAATAAAACAATGTATTAGATGTTATTAATAATGCAAATCAGATTATTGTTACATGAAACACAATATTGGATGTAAATAATGATTCAAAATCGGATCTTTATTAAATAGTGAAGTGAATTGAAGTGAATTATATTTATGTAGCGCTTTTGCTCTAGTGACTCAAAGCGCTTTTACATAGTGAAACCCAATATCTAAGTTACATTTAAACCAGTGTGGGTGGCACTGGGAGCACGTGGGTAAAGTGTCTTGCCCAAGGACACAACGGCAGTGACTAGGATGGCGGAAGCGGGAATCGAACCTGCAACCCTCAAGTTGCTGGCACGGCCACTCTACCAACCGAGCTATACCGCCCCAATAGATGTTAATGATTTGAAATATATTTTTCAAATAAACAGAAAATGTGCTGATTGAATAAAACACAATGTTAGATTGTTCATTTAAAATCAATGTGCTTGAATTTCATCAGCTGCAGAAAAGGGAGTTTATCAGAGTGTTACCATGGTGACGTCGGATCGATGTGATCAACTAATGCCGTGGGCTTTCTACAGGTGTGTACTCTATTAAGTACATCACGTATTCCTTTCATGTTGTACACTTTATATACACATTGTGTATGCATATAATATACAGTATATATAACCTGCTCAGTGGCCTTGTGGTTAGTGTTCTCCCTGAGAATAGAAGGTCGTGAGTTCAAGCCCCGGCCGAGTCATACCAAAGACTATAAAAATGGGACCCATTGCCTCCCTGCTTAGCGCTCAGCATCCAGGGTTGGAATTGGGGGTTAAATTGCCAAAATAATTTCTGAGCGCGGTCTTCGCTGCTGCTCACTGCTCACCTCTCCTCCCAGGGGGTGAAAATAGGGATGGACAGAGGATAATTTCACCACACCTAGTGTGTGTGTGACTATCGTTGGGACTTTAACTTTATACAGCGTTTATAAACATTATACACTGTATATATTCATTTTACAATGTATATATAATTGTACATGTACATGGAAAGTATTCACGCTACGTAACTTTCATCAGTATTCTACAAACAACATTTCATTAGAAAATATATTTTTTAAGTTATTTCGAGATGTTGTGTGTGGAATTTAAGGGGAAAATGTATTGACCATATTTCATTTTGGTAATAAGAGCAGGTACAATACAAAAGTGTACAAAGAAGTGTAAGTACACAAGTACACACATTTGACAGAACTTAAAGGCCTACTGAAATTAGATTTTCTTGTTTAAACGGGGATCGCAGGTCCATTCTATGTGTCATACTTGATCATTTTGCGATATTGCCATATTTTTGCTGAGAGGATTTAGTAGAGAACATCAACGATAAAGTTCGCAACTTTTGGTTGCTAATAAAAAAGCCTTGCCTGTACCGGAAGTAGCCGACGATGTGCGCGTGACGTCACGGGTTGTAGGGCTCCTCACATCCTCACATTGTTTATAATCATACCCACCAGCAGCAACTGCAATTTTGACCGAGAAAGCGACGAGTTCCCCATTAATTTGAGCGAGGATGAAAGATTCGTGGATGAGGAAAGTTAGAGTGAAGCACTAAAAAAAAAAAAAAAAGGCGACGGCAGAATGAGCTATTCAGATGTTATTAGACACATTTACTAGGATAATTCTGGAAAATCCCTTATCTGCTCTTTGTGTTAATAGTGTTTTAGTGAGATTATAAAGTCATACCTGAAAGTCGGAGGGCTGCAGTGAACGCCAGAGTCTCTGAGAGAAGCCAATGGAGGAGCCAAGGTCACAGCTGCCTTTTTGACAGCTGCAAGAGGAGGTCGCGTAATCCACTCAAGTCTCCGGTAAGAGCCGACTTAATATCACAATTTTCCCATCCAAAAACTTGCTGGTGGACGTAGAGCAGGGGTCACCAACGCGGTGTCCGCGGGCACCAGGTCGCTTGTAAGGACCAGATGAGTCGCCTGCTGGCCTGTTCTAAAAATAGCTCAAATAGCAGCACTTACCAGTGAGCTGCCTCTATTTTTTAACTTGTATTTATTTAGTAGCAAGCTGGTCTCGCTTTGCTCGACATTTTTAATTCTAAGAGAGACAAAATTCAAATAGAATTTGAAAATCCAAGAAAATATTTTTTAGACTTGGTCTTCACTTGTTTAAATAAATTCCTTTATTTTTTTTACTTTGCTCTTATAACTTTCAGAAAGACGATTTTAGAGAAAAAATACAACCTTAAAAATGATTTTAGGATTTTTAAACACATATACCTTTTTACCTTTTAAATTCCTTCCTCTTCTTTCCTGACAATTTATTTTTTTGTTGTAAAGAATAATAAATACATTTTAATTTGATTCTTCATTTTAGCTTCAGTTTTTTCGACGAATAATATTTGTGAAATCTTTTTTCAAACTTATGATTAAAATTCAAAAAAATATTCTGGCAAATCTAGAAAATCTTTAGAATCAAATTTAAGTCTTTTGAATTTCTTTTAAAATTTTTGTTCTAGAAAATCTAGAGAAATAATGATTTGTCTTTGTTAGAAATACAGCTTGGTCCAATTTGTTATATATTCTAACAAATGCAAATTGGATTTTAACCTAATTAAAACATGTCATCAAAATTCTAAAATTAATTTTAATCAGGAAAACTGACTAATGATGATCCATAAATTATTTTTTTAATTTTGTCAAAAAGATTAAAATTAGTTAGTTTTTCTCTTCTTTTTTTCGGTTGAATTTTGAATTTTAAAGAGTCAAAATTGAAGATAAACTATTTCAAAATTTAGTTTTCATTTTTTTCCTGTTTTCTCTTCTTTTAAACCGTTCAATTAAGTGTTTTTTTCATCATTTATTCTCTACAAAAAACCTTCCGTAAAAGGAAAAAAAATGTACGACGGAATGACAGACAGAAATACCCTTTTTTTTTTTATATATGTATAGATTTATTTATTAAAGGTAAATTGAGCAAATTGGCTATTTCTGGCAATTTATTTGTGTATCAAACTGGTAGCCCTTCGCATTAATCAGTACCCAAGAAGTAGCTCTTGGTTTCAAAAAGGTTGGTGACTCCTGACATAGAGAAACATGTTCGCTTGTTGCTGCGTTTCGGTTGCTAAAGGCAGCTGCAATCCACCGCTTTGCACCAACAGCATTCTTCTTTGTAGTCTCCATTATTAAATGAACAAATTGCAAAAGATTCAGCAACACAGATGTCCAAATTACTGTGTAATTATGCGATGAAAAGAGACGACTTTTAGCCGTGTGCGGTGCTGGGTTAATATGTCCGCCACAAGCCGAGACGTCACAAACACGCGTCATCATATCCGCAGAGTTTTCAACAAGAAACTCCACGGGAAATTTAAAATTGCAATTTAGTAAACTAAAAAGGCTGTATTGGCATGTGTTGCAATGTTAAGATTTCATCATTGATGAAATCCATTCTTTAATCACACAAAGAGAAAGTAAAAAAAAAAAGACTTGCGTTGTTTTCTTCCTTCTGATGATGCTTTTTTTATCCAGAGTTGTTGTGTGTTCAGTGTGTTGCTTGAGCAGAGCGCCGAGTTGCGTCACAAAGTTGTGCGTCGTCCAGACTTCCTCAGCGTAGCAGTGTGTTGTTACATCGGCCTGCAGCAGATCTTCCTGGACGGATTCGCCATCAGTGACCCACCTGAAAGTCAGGTGTCTGATCTTCATGACGTCATCAACATAAGGCCGGAAGTGCGGCACTAACGTCTTTTTTTTTCGACTTTGTCGTCAGATTCTGAGCCGCAGCAAACGCTTCCTGCTCTCGGCCATCCCGCACACGCCGGCTTCTTCCTCATCCTGCAGGCTGCTGACACAGGTGAGCAGCAATTACCTGTGAGAAGTGACAGAAAGTAGATGACACTTTTACTTCCGGTCATTTCTCATGTCTCCGCTACTGTGTTTGCAGCTGCAGACTCAGTGCGTGGATGTTGATCCAGAGGTGGCGGCAGCTCTGTTTGCTCACCTGAACGCTCACACGCTCATTACTGAGATGGAGTTCCTCTGAGAAGATCACATATTATTCATAAATTCAAAACAGCTGCCTTTTTTTTTGGATATTTCCAATAAAAGTTTTTTTTTTTTTTTTGTAAAATACTAATTAATGTGTTTATGATACACATATCCCTTATTATTACCACAAATTTACTTGCTTATATGTTACTATATGGTAACATATAAGCTTCTGAAAAAAATAAATAAATACATTAGGGGTGTGGGAAAAAATCGATTCGAATACGAAACGAATCATTTACGTCAAGGGTGTCAAACTCAAATACAGAGTGGGCCAAAATTTAAAACGGAATAAAGCCGCGGGCCAAAGTTGAACAAATTAACCTTTTAATAGGGACCCAAACAAGTTTTGCATTAAATATTGAACAAGCAAGGCTTATATAACTTTAGTGCAAAATCCAGTTTCAAATAATAATAACAATAATTAAAAGAATATCAATGGCATATAAAATAAAATTTAAATAAAAGTATTTTTCTATTTGCAATCTTCTGAGGTAAATATCATTTTTTTTCCACAGGCTAATAATAAATTTGAAAATAAAATAACAATAATGAATGAACCAAACATTCAAGCCTTGACGTAGCAAGAGAAAATGCATGAATAAAACGTTAAATATTGGTCAGTTTGCTGGAAGTTTCCCGGAAGAGTTAGTGCTGCAAGGGTTTCTGGGTATTTTTTCTGTTGTGTTACAGTGCGGCTGTTCACCCAAAATGTGTTTGTCATTCTTGTTTGGTGTGGGTTCACAGTGTGGCGCATATTTGTAACAGTGCTAAAGTTGTTTATACGGCCACCCTCAGTGTGACCTGTATGGCTGTTGACCAAGTATGCGTTGCATTCACTTGTGTGTGTGTGTGTATGTGTAAAAGCCACAAATATTATGTGACACGCTGTTAGTATGGAGGAAAAGCGGACGTGACGACAGGTTGTAGAGAACGCTAAAGGCAGTGCCTTAAATGCACGCCCCCAATATAGTTGTCCAGGTGGAAATCGTTAGAAATTCAGGAGAATGGTTGCCCCGGGAGATTTTCGGGAGGGGCACTGAACTTCGGGAGTCTACCGGGAAAATTAGGAGGGTTGGTAAGTATGAGTATTAGCGGTGAATGTGGTGTTACAGCGGCACCGACGCTGTACAACACCGGCGGGCCAGCTCCAATGCTAAATTGATATTGCCTCAAGGGCCAAATTAAATTACACGGCGGGCCAGAGTTTGACACCCATGGTTTACGTTGTGCGACTCAGAATCGATTCTTATTTTTCAAAAATCAATTTTTTTTTAATCAATCCAACAAACCACTACACAGCAATACCATAATCAATATTACTTATAATTTCAGCATAGCAGTGATTAAAAATCCCTCATTGACATTATCATTAGACATTTATAAAAAAAAAAAAAAAAAGAACAATAGTGTCACAGTGGCTTACACTTGCATCGCATCTCATAAGCTTGACAACACACTGTGTCCAATGTTTTCACAAAGATAAAATAAGTCATATTTTTGGTTTAGTTAAAACAAATTTACATTATTGCAATCAGTTGATAAAACATTGTCTTTTACAATTATAAAAGCTTTTTTTTTTAAATCTACTATTCTGCTAGCATGTCAGCAGACTGGGGTAGATCCTGCTGAAATCCTATGTATTGAATGAATACAGAATCGTTTTGAATCGGAAAAATATCGTTTTTGAATCGAGAATCGAAAAAAATCGATATATTATCGAATCGTGACCCCAAGAATCGATATTGAATCGAATCGTGAAACACCCAAAGATTCACAGCCCTGAAATTCATATATATACATATATATATATAAATATATATATATATATATATATATATATATATATATATATATATGCAAAAGCAATAGGGGCTCAAACCCCTCACAGAAGAAGTAATTATACACAACCCAAGTTGCACTCAACCTGCAAAGCTAAAGGTTAAATGAAGTATTTCACATCTGTAAAGTGTATATAAGGCATACATGTATACAGGCAAAGAGCTGTGTAGGAATGAGAACTGATGTAAAACACAAAAGTTAAATGGAGTCTTAAAAACAGTGATATATATATATATATATATATATTTTTTTTTTCCTGAAGGAATCAATAAAGTACTATCTATCCATCTATCTTTTTTTAATTTATTTTTATTTTACTTGTGGTCTATTATTTGTTTTGGGTTAGTGCGTGTGCCTCACAATATGAAGGTCCTGAGTTCAATCCCGGGCTCGGGATCTTTCTGTGTGGAGTTTGCATGTTCTCCCCATGAACGCGTGGGTTCCCTCCGGGTACTCCGGCTTCCTCCCACCTCCAAAGACATGCACCTGGGGATAAGTTGATTGGCAACACTAAATTGGCCCTAGTCTGTGAATGTGAATGTTGTCTTTGTGATGAGGTGTCAACTTGTCCAGGGTGTACCCCAACTTCCGCCCGTGTGCAGCTGGGATAGGCTCCAGCACCCCTGAACGGGACAAGCAGTAGAAAATGAATGGATGGATAAACACACACACATACTGTATACATTTCCTAGCTTCCTATTGTTATACTAGGACCACACATTTGAAACGCAGGTTTTTTAAATGTATATTTGTACAAATATGTTCATGTATTTCAGGCAACAGAAGACAATATGAGACAAGTAATACATTTATGTGTTAAAGTAAAGTGTAGAAAAGTCTTGTTTTAAAGTAAAACTGTGACATTAATTCTAAAAGTATTCCTTCCAGTTGTCGTGTTCACTTGGTAATCTCAGCATTCAAGACAAAGGTATATGAAAGTATAATCACAAACAGAACACTCCTGAACAATTAAAAGTATTTGCTTTTTTGGAATGTATGAACAATTTCATATCTGTGAACACTCTGGCTGTTTTACAGCACATGATTTGTTGCATTCCTTCTTGAAGGTACAGTTGTGCTCAAAATGATTCAACCCCCACACAATTTTGGTGTTTTAGCAAGTTGGACATTTATCCTGTATTTTGTTTATAGCCAAATAAAGATGTGTCAAATAGACAAATGCAACTTAAATTGTAACTGTATTTGACAAAATACCAAAAAAGGACATTTTTCTTAATATCTCATTGACAAAATGATTCAACCCCCTAGTTACATGCATCTTTAGTACTTAGTAGAACACCCTTTGGCAGTAATGACATCCTTCAAACGTGATACATAACCGGACACAAGCTTCTTGCAACCATCTACAGGTATTTTAGCCCATTCCTCTTGGGCAAAGGCCTCCAGTTCATTCATATTCTTGGGTTTGCGTGCTGCAACTGCCTTCTTCAAGTCCCACCACAGCTTTTCTATAGGATTTAGGTCTGGCGACTGTGAAGGCCACTCCAGAGTCTTCCAGCCCTTCTTCTGCAACCACTCTGATGTTTATTTGGAGGTATGCTTGGGATCCTTGTCCTGTTGGAAGGTCCAACGTCTCCCAGGCCTCAGCTTCGTCACTGACTTCATGACATTTGCAGCTAATATATCCTGGTAGGAAATAGAATTCATAATGCCTTGAACGCGCTGGAGATTCCCGGTACCTGAGGCAGAGAAACAGCCCCAGAGCATGATTGACCCCCCCACCATGCTTAACAGTAGGCAAGGTGTTCTTCTCTTTGTAAGCTTCATTTTTTCTCCTCCAGACATAACGTTGATTCATAGGCCCAAAGAGTTCCACTTTTGTCTCATCACGCCATAGAACAGTTTCCCAAAACCTTTGGGGTTTGTCCAGATGATTTTTGGCATACTGGAGTCTATTTTTTCTTGTGCCTGGTAGTCAGAAGTGGGGTGCGCCTGGGAGTTCTGGCATGGAGGCCTTCATCTCGTAGTGCGCACCTTAATGTCTGGGACGAAACCTGCGTTCCCCCATCTGCAATGTCCTGTTGTAGTGCCTCAGCTGTTACCCGGGGGTTTTTCACCACTGTACGCACACAGCATCCTCTTTCTACCACGCCCAGGTAGTGTTTCCACTGTGCCTTTAGCGTTAAACTTGCGAATTATGCTCTCAACTGTGTCTCTTGGAATGTGTAATGTCTTTGCTATTTTCTTATATCCATATCCTTTCTTATGAAGAAAAAATGGCCTCCTCTCTTGACTTCTTTGACCACTCCCTGGACTTCACCATGTTGCAAATACACCGTTGACCATCTACAAGAAGCTGAGCGTCACAGTCTTTTTCAATCAGTTTAAGTGTTGCTCGTTATGGTTCTAATCACATCTACAGGTGTTTTCAACACCAGATTGAAAAGACCTTATTTAAATTCTGTTCTTAAGAGTTATGATCTTCAAGGGGTTGAATAATTTTGTCAATGAGATATTAAAAGAAATGACACTGTTTGGTATGTTACAAAATATAATGTAATTCAAGTTGCATTTGTCTATTTAATGCATCTTTATTTGATATGACTATAAACAAAATACGGAATAAATGTCCAACTTGCTAAAACACCAAAAATGGGGGTTGAATAATTTTGATCACAACTGTAAGTGAAATTGTTCCAGAATGCAAGCCATCTCCCCTCAAACTCTAGACTGTCTGTCAGTACACTTCAATAAGTGTACTCAGTTCCTGAGTGTGAGAAATGTAACAGTCCCATGACACGTTTTCTTCATCTCTCCTTTTTAATGTGCAACCACTCCAGTCCAGCCACAGAGCCGAGATGGCAGGTGTTGAGGATGATGCACATTTAGCATATTGAGAATGACAGTGTTTTTCTCTATTGTGCGCTGAAAAGAAGTGCTTAAGTGCACCGATGGACACACTTATGAGTGTTGAAGCTCAGAAGATCTTCTCGCTGCTGTCATCTGTCCTGCTCCTGTGGCCCCGCCTCCTCGGGGCATGTGACGGCGTGCAGGTCGGGGAACGGGTGCGGCTGCGGCGGACCTCCTTCCTGATGTGCTTTAATCTGAGTGAGCGGGTGAACCATGGACATGTGCACATTGAGATTGTGGGCCTTCTCGAAGCGTTTGCTGCAGATCAAGCAGGCGAACTCCAGGTCGGCCTCCGCCTTGTGCTTGGTCATGTGATACTTCAGCGACGCCCGCTGCCGACATTGGAAGCCGCAGACTTCGCACCTGGAAAGAAAAATGTCTTGAAAAACGTACTCTACTTTCAGGTACTTTTACTGTGGTATGCGGTACTGCTTGGGGAGACGTGTGAGATGTTTGGAATTAATAAATGTGTCCTTTTTGTTGCAGGTGTGCGATGGTGGTGTTTCCCAGGAGGCAAGAAGGATGTCAGGAAGCAGCGTGCAGGTAACCAAAGTCTTCTAATCTTACCGTAATGCTCAAAACAAGCTCAGCAAACGGGCATGAAACACACGTGCAGCCACATTTAAAGGGGAACATTATCACCAGACCTATGTAAGTGTCAATATATACCAGGGGTCGGGAACCTTTTTGGCTGAGAGAGCCAAGAAGCCAAATATTTTAAAATGTATTTCCGTAAGAGCCATATAATATTTTTTTTAACACTGAACACAACAAAACGCATGCATTTTTAAGAAAGACCAACATTTCTAGAGGTCTCTTATTCTTTGTAATAACATTGTTATTCTGAAGCTAACTGTGGAGGGGGCGTGGTCTGCAGGGAAGCAGGGTGTTGCCAGCGACAGGTGCGTAGACGGCCCACCTGGGCCTTTTTATCTGATCGCCTGTCGCTATGTTATAAGCAGCAGCCAGGAGGAGAGACGGGCTTGGGGCTAGAAACCAGAGCGCGAGTTTGAAGGAAAGAGAAAAAGACAATTGCTGGAAAGCAACTGAGAGACTTATTGAAAAATAAAACAATATTGTAACCCTGAAACTGACTCTCATGTCAGTGCTTGGTGGTCTGAAGAACCCACTGGTTGGGCAAGCCCCACACTAACCAATAAGTTCAATTTTAGGACTAGATAGAACAATCCCATGATACAAAATAACCTGAGTAGAGTGGAAATAATAGGCTACCTCCTTCAGCGCTGCCTCAGAGCGGTTGTGATGTTGGACCTGGTTGGGTGGGACCTCCTACCACCCACTTAGAGGCTCGGATGATGACCTCCATAGCCATTGTCAATTGTCTCCCACTCTCTTTTCTCACAGGATTTTGGCCACATGATTTTTGGCTTTCGTCCTTGCATCTTAGTCTCGGTTGCAGGCTGTGACAGGTCGGGCACCACTATGCTTTGTTCCTCATCCCCAGCCTGAGCAAGGAGATTGATGTCCTGCAGACTTTGGTTTTGGTCCTGCTGCTGGACTTCATTCGACTTACTCGACTTGCTTCGTAAGAAGTAGCGGTCAATGCGAGGTTCCTTTTGCTCTGGCATCAAACACTTTTTCAAGCTTTGATGTCTTCTTAAGCCTGCATAGGATGTTACCTTGGTCCAGCCACACCTGCAGTAGGTGTTATAGGCTCAGGATAAATAAATGACTTCTTACCAACTTCTTGAACATAAAAATGCATGACAATATTTTATATTTTGAACGTTATTTTTAACACTGTGATTACAAGTGGAATTATTCATTATTTATTGTGTTAAGCAATGTCAGCTCAGATTTATCTGAGAGCCTGATGCAGTCATCAAAAGAGCCAATTCTGGCTCGCGAGCCATAGGTTCCCTACCCCTGGTATATACCTTGATGTTGCAGAAAAAAGACCATATGTTTTTTTAACCGATTTCCGAACTCTGAAAGGGTGAATTTGGCGATTTAAACGCCTTTCAATTGTTTGCTGTCGGAGCGATGACCTTTCACCCGTGACGTCACAACGGGAAGCATTTTCTCAAACACATTATACACACAAGTAGGGTTGGGTATCGAGTATCGATTGGAACCGGGACTAACTTTCCGATTCTCCCGGAATCGTTCAAAAGTTTAAATTTCGATTCCTAGTTTCGATACCCAGTCCGCCGACCGGAAGAAGAAGCCGCTGAACACCAACGAAGAAGCGCCCACCGAGCGAGTCAGTCAAGCATGGATAGCGGGCGTCGGCGGTCGAAAGTGTGGCTTTATTTTACTAAAAAAAATGAAATATCAGCAAAATGTAACAAGTGCGACAGGACTGTTTCGTGCTTAGGAGGGTGCACGTCGACCATGATGAAGCACCTCCGAGTTCATGGAGTACAAATAAATGCGTGTCCCGTCTTCGACGCGCTGTGCCGACCGTTCTCTTCTGACTCTTCCTCTGGCTCCGGCTCCGACGCCCAGCCTGGCACCTCGGTGACTGCACTGCAGTCCGAATCCGGTAAGTAAAACAATATATATGCAATAAATAATGTGTTTTGCGCCAACGTTGAGGCAGCTAACAAATTAGCCCGAGTATTTTTTCATAGACAATTTACAACCTGCTAGCCGGGCTCCGTGATGTGCTCAGCGTACTCCGTTCACCGTAGCGGCAATGGGGAAGATGTCGGTGTCACAGACGGAAGAGTGCCACAGAAAGGTCACTGCACACATAGTCAAAAGACTGCATCCCTTTTCAGAGGTGGAATCTCCAACATTTAGGTTAGTTAAGCAACAACGTTAGAGCTGAGCTAATTGATACTGGGCTAAACAGTAACAGCAACATTACATGTTTGTTTATGTTTGCAGGGATATGGTGAAAACTCTCAACCCAAAATACATACCACCTTCCAGGGACTACCTGTACAAGAAGAATCGGAATCGAAACAAAGAATCGGAATCGTTCGAATTCAAACGATACCCAACCCTACACACAAGTCAGATCAGCTCTGTTATTTTCCGTTTTTTCGACTGTTTTCCGTACCTTGGAGATATCATGCCTCGTCGGTGTGTTGTCGGAGGGTGTAACAACACGATCAGGGATGGATTCCAGTTGACTTACGTGGAGTTTGCATCGATTAGCACGGCATGGTAATCGCTGCTGACATGCTATTTAGGCTAGCTGTATGTAAATATAGCATCGTTACGCCTCATTTGTAGCTATATTTGCATCCAGCCTTTCCCTGCACCCACATTTAATGCCAAACAAACACATACCAATCGACGGATTCAAGTTGCACCAGTGTCAAAAGACAGGAAAGTCCCTTGTTTGTTCTGCACATTTTACCGACGATAGCGATGCTACGACAGAGATGTGTGGATATCCTGCGACACTCAAAGCAGATGCATTTCCAACGATAGAGTCAACAAAATCACAAAGGTGAATTTTGTTGATGTTATTGACTTATGTGCTAATCAGACATATTTGGTCGCGGCATGACTGCCAGCTAATCGATGCTAACATGCTATTTAGGCTAGCTGTATGTACAGTTTGTAGCTATATTTGCATCCAGCCTTTCACTCCACCCACATTTAATGCCAAACAAACACTTACCAATCGACAGATTTAAGTTGTTCCTGCGCATTTTACCGGCCATGCTAAGACAGACATGGCACAGAGATGTATGGATAACCTGCGACACTCAATCGTTGGTTAGAAGGCGATCGCCGAATAGCTTCAGTAGCTATTCGCTCAATAGCTTCAGTTTTTTCTTCAATTTCGTTTTCGCTATCTGATTCCACACTCCAACCATCCGTTTCAATACATGCGTAATCTGTTTAATCGCTTAAGCCGCTAAAATCCGAGTCTGAATCCGAGCTAATGTCACTATATCTTGCTGTTCTATCCGCCATGTTGGCATCACTAAATGACGTCACAGGAAAATGGACGATGGATATAAAGATAGCGAAAAAAAGGCACCTTAAAGCCTTTTTTTGGGATATTCCATGATGGGTAAAATTTTGAAAAAAACTTCGAAAAATAAAATAAGCCACTGGGAACAAATTTTTATTGGTTTTAACCCTTCTGAAATTGTGATAATGTTCCCCTTTAAAGCTGATTAGTGATCAGGAGCAGGTTAGCCTCTTGATCACCAATCAGAGGCGGGTGAAAATAATCAGTGCTCCACAAAAACAGAAATGGAACTTCGAACTAGGGCTGGGCAATATATCGATATACTCGATATATCGTGGGTTTGTCTCTGTGCGATATAGAAAATGACTATATCGTAATATTTGAGCATACGTTCTCACGCAGTTGCTTTTATTTGCTGGCATTACACTACAGCAGGGGCGCTCACACTTTTTCTGCAGCTGAGCTACTTTTCAATTGACCAAGTCGAGGAGATCTACCTCATCCCTATTTATAATTTATATTTATTTATTTATGAAACAGACATTTTTGTTAACAAGTTAATGGTGTTTAATGATAATACAAGCATGTTTAACACACATAGATTCCTTTATTTCATGAAGACAAGAATATAAGTTGGTGTATTTGATTCTGATGACTTGCATTGATTGGAATTAGACAGTGGTGCTGATAACGTCCGCATTTTCAAATGGAGGGAAAAAAAAGTCCTCCTTTCTGTCCAATACCACATGAAAGTGGTTGGATTTGGCATCTCATTTGTCCAACTAGCATACTCCTTTTTAAACACGTTGTTATGAGAGTAGCATATGTGTGTGGCCCTTTAATGTCTGGCAGCAGGTGAGTGACGTCAGTGAGTGTGCGGGTGGGCAAGCAAGTGAGAAAGCGGTCGCTGAGGGCGGGGGAGAAATACATTGGCATCAAACTCCGTAGCTTGCTAGCTTGTGCATGCTAGCTTTCTGAGACTCTTATTTTGTTAGCACAGGCAGGATGAAACAGGTCTTTTATGGTGAAGACAGGAACTGTGCAGTCGGTCTTTAGAGTTTTGACAGTAGGTACGGAGTCTCTAGAAATAAAATGTGTTTCTCTGCGTCCGCCCTGTTAGTGATTTTTTTCTTAAATAGAGCTTGCAGCAGCCAGCGTCATCTCACAAGATCCTCGGGTGCCGAAAGTGAAGTCTTGGTATGATTGATGATTGCTCATTTTTATGTCTATTTTTTAATGCCTGGCTTGAGATCGACTGACACACCCTCCGAGATCGACCAGTCGATCGCGATCGACGTAATGCCCACCCCTGCACTACAGGCTCTTCCCACTCTTTCTTGCCTCTCCTTCTCACAGACAGCAAGCTCACCTTCTTACAATACGTATACGCGCTCACGGAGCAGAGAGGTAGCAGCATAGGTAACGATAGCTGTGGTGCGAGTGGTAATACGAGAGAAAGAAGGTGCGAATCTGGTAACAAAGGAAGGAAGAATTAATTCCCAAGAGAAACAGCAGGGGATCCATCGTCTGGCGTGGTTTGGCTTCAAGCGGGAATATGTCGAACTGACAACCTTGATTTGTCAAGTGTGGGATTTGGTTGTAGCGGGGGGTGTATATTGTAGCGTCCTGGAAGAGTTATTGCTGCAAGGGATTCTGGGTATTTTTTCTCTTGTGTTTATATTGTGTTACGGTGTGGATGTTCTCCCGAAATGTATTTGTCATTCTTGTTTGGTGTGGGTTCACAGTGTGGCGCATATTTGTAACAATATTTAAGTGGTATATACGGCCACCCTCAGTGTGACTTGTATGGTTGGTGACCAAGTATGCCTTGCATTCACTTATGTTGTGAGTAAAAGCCGCATATATCATGTGACTGGGCTGGCACGGTGTTTGTAGGGAGGAAAAGTGGGCGTGACGACAGGTTGTAGACAACGCTAAAGGCAGTGCCTTTAAGCCACGCCCCCGATATTGTTGTCCGGGTGGAAATCGGGAGAAATTCGGGAGAAAGGTTGCTCCGGAAAATTTTCGGGAGGGCACTGAAATTCAGGAGACTCCCGGGAAAATCGGGAGGGTTGGCAAGTATGCTTCCAACAATATTAACTACACATCATAGTCCTTGTCTCAGTTAGTTCACTGCTGTTTTTACACTCACAGTAGTCTCAAGTGCATAAGTACGGCAAAATGCAGTACTCAGAAAGGTCGTAATCATCCATCCATCCATCTTCTTCCGCTTATAAATGGGTTGTACTTGTATAGCGCTTTTCTACCTTCAAGGTACTCAAAGCGCTTTGACACTACTTTCACATTTACCCATTCACACACACATTCACACACTGATGGAGGGAGCTGCCATGCAAGGCGCCAACCAGCACCCATCAGGAGCAAGGGTGAAGTGTCTTGCTCAGGACACAACGGACGTGACGAGGTTGGTACATGGTGGGAATTGAACCAGGGACCCTCGTGTTGCGCACGGCCACTCTCCCACTGCGCCACGCCGTCCCCAGGTCGTATCCGAGGTCGGGTCGCGGGGGCAACAGCCTAAGCAGGGAAACCCAGACTTCCCTATCTCCAGCCACTTCGTCTAGCTCTTCCCGGGGGATCCCGAGGCGTTCCCAGACCAGCCGGGAGACATAGTATTCTCAGTGTGTCCTGGGTCTTCCCCGTGGCCTCCTACCGGTTGGACGTGCCCTAAACACCTCCCTCGGGAGGCGTTCGGGTGGCATCCTGACCAGATGCCCGAACCACCTCATCTGGCTCCTCTCGATGTGAAGGAGCAGGGGCTTTACTTTGAGTTCCTCCTGGATGGCAAAGCTCCTCACCCTATCTCTAAGGGAGAGCCCCGCCACACAGCGGAGGAAACACATTTCGGCCGCTTGTACCCGTGATCTTAAACTTTCGGTCATGACCCAAAGCTCATGACCATAGGTGAGGATGGGAACGTAGATCGACCGGTAAATTGAGAGCTTTGCCTTCCGGCTCAGCTCCTTCTTCACCACAACGGATCGGTACAACGTCCGCATTACTGAAGACGCCGCACCGATCCGCCTGTCGATCTCACGATCCACTCTTCCCCCACTCGTGAACAAGACTCCTAGGTACTTGAATTCCTCCACTTGGGGCAGGGTCTCCTCCCCCACCCGCAGATGGCATTCCACCCTTTTTTGGGCGAGAACCATGGACTCGGACTTGGAGGTGCTGATTCTCATTCCGGTCGCTTCACACTCAGCTGTAAACCGATCCAGTGAGAGCTGAAGATCCCGGTTAGATGAAGCCATCTGATGCATCATCTGCAAAAAGCAGAGACCTAATCCTGCGGCCACCAAACCGGAACCCCTGAACGCCTTTACTGCGCCTAGAAATTCTGTCCATAAAAGTTATGAACAGAATCAGTGACAAGGGACAGCCTTGGCGGAGTCCAACCCTCACTGGAAACGTGGCCGACTTACTGCCGGCAATGCGGACCAAGCTCTGACACTGATCATAAAGGGAGCGGACCGCCACAATAAGACAGTCCGATACCCCATACTCTCTGAGCACTCCCCCACAGGACTTCCCGAGTCAAAAAAAGAACCTGGAAGAGAATATTTGTAAAGCAGAGACGTCAAAATCAGAGTTTCAAGGCCCTTTACTCACTAAATGTATTTGTTCTTTCCGTTTTAACAGAAAAAAGTGCAGGCACCGCATGACATTGCATACCTTTTTAAACTTTAATATTATCCAAAGTAGCAAAAAAAAATATTCTCAGACTTTCCAAACATTTTATTTTGTTTATACTACTTGAATTTCTGCTTGACTTATGGTTTTCGAGCAAGTTATCCTTCAAATTGTACACTGTAAAAATGACAATACATTCTACTGTACAATTTGCAATGTTTTATATTGAAAAACTCTACCACTGTTTTTTTATGGGAAATTCTGTGAACTGAGCTGCCAGTGTTATTACTGTAAAGTACGCATATTTCCATCCATTTTCTACCGCTTGTTCCCTTTTGGGGTCGCGGGGGGCGCTGGCGCCTATCTCAGCTACAATTGGGCGGAAGGCGGGGTACACCCTGGACAAGTCGCCACCTCATCGTAGGGCCAACACAGATAGACAGACAACATTCACACTCACATTCACACACTAAGGCCAATTTAGTGTTGCCAATCAACCTATCCCCAGGTGCATGTCTTTGGAAGTGGGAGGAAGCCGGAGTACCCGGAGGGAACCCACGCAGTCACGGGGAGAACATGCCAACTCCACACAGAAAGATCCCGAGCCTGGATTTGAACCCAGGACTGCAGGACCTTCGTATTGTGAGGCAGACGCACTAACCCCTCTGCCAACTTTAACACTGTTACGCATATTTGTAACAGTGTTAAAGTTGTTTATACGGCCACCCTCAGTGTGACCTGTATGGCTATTGACTAAGTATGCATGGCATTCACTTTTGTGTGTCTGTACAAGCCGCGTATATCATGTAACTGAGCCGACACGCTGTTTGTATGAAGAAAGCGGACACGACGACAGGTTACATGAGACGCTAAAGGCAGTGTCTTCATAGCACGCCCTCAATATTGTTGTACGTGTGAAAATCGAGAGAATGGTTGCCCCGGGAGATTTTAGGTAGGGGCACTGAAATTTGGGAGTTTCCCGGAAAAATCGTGAGGGTTGGCAAGTATGCCGTACGTGCATGTCACGTACGCAACTTGGGGGACTTTGGGGAAATATATGTGCTCTATGAACTTTGGGGAGGGGAACGGCACTTTGGCCTGTGGGACTGAGTGTGTGGTGCAGGTGTTTGATTTGTATTGGCGGGTTATATGGACGGGAGGGGGGAGGAGTTTGTTATGAATATTAAATATAAGCCTGGCTGTGTTGTGGCTAAAAGTTATATATGTCCTGTGTTTATTTACAGTTTTAGTCGTTTCCAGGTGACTATCAGGTCCCACCTGTGACTTTGTAATTTGCGTAGTGGCAGTGACACCCGGAGAACTTGGGTGTGTGTTTGTTACAATGTAATATGTACAATATTTACTCTATTTTGGTAATTTTATGCATTACCGGAACTTCTTTCCTCAGTTTCCACAGCGGTGCACTTCCGGCAACAAATGTGTGATCCTACTTCCGGAAAAAAATGTGAGCGTGTTCTAATCCTGGCAGAGATGGTAACAGACAACAAAGGTAATGCCGTAGCATGCAAGTGTTACTATGCTAGAAAAACAGTTCCTCAGTGTTCCCTCTTATTATACAGGATATGGAACGTAACTGAAGTCTTGTTGACGGTTTTTGATGCATTTTTAAAGTGAGTTAAGGTTGGATTGCTCCCCGTTTGCTGCTTTGCTAGTGACGAAGATAGATATCTACATGTATCCATATTTAAAAGGTATTTCTTTTGTTCCATAGTCATATTTGAAATAGCTAGTGTTCCATCTTGTGTTCTGTTTATCTTTTCCCTTGTTCCATAGTCCTAACTCCTGACTGATGGTACACTGTAGCCGACCTTGTGCTTGGAATGCAGGAACAGCGATACTCCTTCTTCCTATCTCTTTCTGGCTCCAGCTTAGGAAGACAATAGATAAGTGTATTCGCTCTGTAGGGGAGTGGCGAGTGGTGTAGGGAAAAAAGGCAAGACTTCTGGAGTGTTGTCAGATCAACTTGGGCGATGCGATTTAAATGTGTGTTCATAGATTGGTCTCCCAAAGCTTTGGAATAAAATGTCAAAATACCTATTCTGTCTGGGATTCATTTAAAATCAGCTTATGTGTTATCAAAATAACTTAGGGTGTTATGTGTCATCAAAAGAACTTGGGGGTGACCAGCAGCTTAAATTCCCTCTGAGGAACATCTGGTCCAAACACAACACTAGCCACCTGGAACAAGACGATTTTTTCGCAAATTAGAAAGCAGAAAAACTTTGGTCTTCTTGTCTCTCATAGAGATTGTGAATAGGCAAAATTCCTCCTCCCTCCCAAAAAGTGCAGTTCCCCTTTTAAAGAGAATTTGTGAACTGTTGAGAGCAATCTATTGCACTCATTTTTGTTGGTAAATGAAAGCGATAAGAAAGATAAGAGATGATCACACTTACACATCTCTCACATGTATATGCTGCCTCTTTGCTTGGTCAACATTGCAAATGAAAATATGTTCTTAATTATCTAACCCCGGATAAACACATGTGAAATATATATATCAATACATTTTAAGTGTTTCCCCCATAATATGTATTAGTTAAGTTTGGTGTCTCTCCGGCGGGGGGAGGGGGGGAAGGATGTAAGGATCGCTGTAACTCGGCCTGTCTCCACCTCGTTGCTGCCACCACAGCCTGGGGGGCAATAGACTACAGACTGTGGTGAAGTAGGCCGGCTTCGTCGTCTGAAGAAGCCTACAATTTTGGGTTGTGTTTTCCGCTCCATATGCTAAATAGCGATATACGATAAATATCTCTATTTTTTCCATAAAGTAAAAAAACTGTCCTACTTATCTGAGATACTAAGTACGTCATTATTATGCCAAATGCTGAAATATGCTCAATTCATCATGCTTAATTTATTACAGCATTTGGAAAGCCTGTAGTTGATTTTTATTATGTAAATGTTATATTTTTATCAACATGTGATAGCAGGGACCCTGCCATTCAAAACTAGGCTGTTACATTACTAATGATTAATGTAACTATAGCTGAAAAAATAGTACACTAGCAATAGGAGAGAATATTCATCCCTGAACACCATGGAGTTCATGTAGGCTTTATGATGCAGTTACATTATTATATCAACTATCAGAGACAGGAACTCTTCATTTAACATAATGTCCTTATTTGCAGCTTCAACACAGTAAAAGGTAACGTGAAATAACAGACAGACCTTTGCTGTCCGTAACACACACACACACATTGCAAAATGAGTTAACGTTATGCTAAAAGCTAATTAGCTTTCACCTCAAGGACTGCAAGCGAGTTGAGCTGCCGTTTATGTTTCTAAAACGTCAATAAGCTCATAGTGATGTTACCGGTAGTTGGCTGGGAGGTGTTTATTATAATTTGGGGAGAGTCCGCTGCCTAATGCTTACCTGCTAAACACCTATCTGCTCATTACGACGCTGGAGCACAGACTCCATGCGCTCTGAATTCGCACTGCTGATTGGCTGTTACCGCTCTAAATACGCACTGCTGATTGGCTGTTACCCCTCTGCTTGTAACCAATCGGATGGTTCTGTGGGTGGGACAATGTTGGGTGCTGCAGAGACTATTGATAGAGACAGAGGCAGAATGAAGTGGAGCAGCTTGTTAAGACTTTAGCTTAAGCGGCGGCTCTTTATTGTTAAGGCGGCCGCCTTAGCAACAAAGCGCAGCGGGAAACCCTGATATGAAAGTCAATGTTTGCATACTACATAAGCACTGTAGACAGAAACAGGAAGTAAGTCTGAGCTACATATTGTCAATAAGAGTTGACATATTCTTACATGTTCCTGTTCCTGCTGTGTCTACACAAGAAATAAATGTACGTACGTTTTGATTGGACAGTTGATGTGAGCGCTGCTCAGAGACAAATAAGATTGGCCAAATTATCGCTAATTGAGTAACTGTGCAAGGAAGTTGTGGGCATTGGACAAAGTTGTGAGGCTACACAAAATTTGAGAGGATAAATAAATGAATTTGCATGAATTGGCGCGATTGCGACATGCTAATTTCCTGGAGGGACTGAAAAACAAACTCTTACAATCACAAAACAAAACTATCCTCAAAATGTCGGCTTTTGGCGCAGCTTTGTAAGGAAAACTGGAAATTTTAGACCAACAATCGGCACAAAAAAACAGATTGATCAATCACTAAAAACAACAAGAAAATGTCTTTCATTTCGTATACTCTGAATCAACATGTGCTTTTACAGTAGGTAACAGTACTTGCATTGTATTGTTTTATAGAGCATACAGTAGATATAGTGTAGTACTTACTGCAGTGGTTTGGCTCCAGAATGTCTCATTTGGTGAACTGAAAGATGTTTCCTTTGTTTAAAAGTCTGTCCACACTGGTCACAGATGTAGTTTCTCTCCTCTAATAAACAAAAACAAATAAACGTAAACACACATTCGTTTGTTCAAATAATGAGCTTCGTCAATATGTATTGTGTTGAAAATGATTGTAATACACACTAATATAAATGTCAATTAATTATGGATCATTAGCTGTTAAGTTGAGAAGCTGATTTGCTTGTTTTTTATTTATTTAATATTATTAATAAAATGAAAAATGTAATAATGCTTGACCTAGTATAGTGATGATACCGCATCAATTCCATTTATGGGGTCAATACCTTGCGGTTGAATGACAGACAGTGCGACTATGTAGTGTGTCTGTCATAATAATGATGATAATAACAATACAATTTTTGTCCTGTCCAGTCACTCAGGCAAATCATATAGTTGATGTAGATGCTGTGCAGATTTACTTTACTTTTCTCTTATTGCCTTATTTCTATTTGACTTTATTGAGCAGGAAGGGATAGAAAGAAGAAAAAATGGAGGACAGGCGGGGAAATTGATGAAACGTGATCATAGGCATAATAATAAACATAATAGCACAGGCAGAACATTGCGATTAATGATGCAGGAGTCAAAGATAAAGTGCATCAATCCTTACTGTTACATTTACAACAGGTGCAGCTCAACAGGCAGAGTAGTGACTTCCTTGTCCCCCTTGACCCAGCTCCGGAAATCCCCTCTTGGTGAATAGCTCTCTATGATGATGATGCGGACACGTTTGTTACTGGATACTTTTTTGAATACGCTTCTGCAACATAACTATTTGTTACTTGTGTATTTTGACAAATGTGCTGTTTTACAACGCAAAATTGTTCAATTAAAGACACTCATATCATACCGCATGTCAAGCCTGTGCGCTATTGTGTATTTGGCTGTTGTGTAGCTGCTAACTACACAACAAGTATTGTAAATTAGGTGACTAAAATACAAGAAAACCTTGTGTGATTATTGAAGGAAATTTAGACATTAACTGGCTATTCCCCATTAACCGTTCAAAAGTCAAAATGCCCCTTGCTAACATTTTTTACATGCTTACAACTAGGGCTAGGCGATATATTGATAAACTCGATATAATGCGGGTTTGTCTCTGTGCGATATAGAAAATTACCATATCGTGATATTCGAGTATACGTTCTCATGCAGTTGCTTTTAGCTGCGGGCATTACACTACAGGCTCTTCTCACTCTTTCCTGTCTCTCCTTCTCACAGACAAGCGCACCTTCTTACATACGTCACATACTGTCACGTCATACGCCCTCGCAAGAGAGGTAGCAGCATGGGTAACGTTAGCTGTGACGCTAGCGGAGTGGTGCGAGTGGTAATACGAGAGAACGAGAAAAAGTGCCTATCTAGTAACAAATGAACGAAGAATTAATTCCTAAGAAAAACAGCACAGGGTCCATCTTCTGGTGGTGGTTTGGCTTCAAACGGGAATATGTCGAACAAATATGCGGCAAAAGCGTTGTTACAAAAAGTAGCACCTACTGCTAATTTGTAGCGTCATTTGAAAAGTCCCCCGATAGAAAATTAGGAGTGCTTGAACCTGCATGTCACATCTCCGTTCGGTGCCATACCCACAAAATGCCAAAGCAACCATTTCCAGATCGTAAGAAAATATAGTCAACAACAGAATTTAATAACGTCCGTAGTAACCTACCACATAGCAAAGGACGAACACTTTTTGATTTCCTGTTACACAGCTCTTTTTTATTTGACATTTATTGAAATTTCTTGTGTGAAATCATACACAAAAGTGCACTTTATTTGTTTTAAACTACTGTAGTGGCGTTCTGTACAAAAAGTGCACTTTAATTTAGTGTTGTTTTGATATGTCTGGTTGATTGGCAACAGTAAATTGGCCCTAGTGTGTGAATGTGAGTGTGAATGTTGTCTGTCTATCTGTGTTGGCCCTGCGATGAGGTAGCGACTTGTCCAGGGTGTACCCCGCCTTCCGCCGGATTGTAGCTTAGATAGGCGCCAGCGCCCCCCGCGACCCCGAAAGGGAAAAAGCGGTAGGAAATGGATGGATGGATCTTAGTGACATTATGCACAAAAGTGCACTAATAGCTTGTTTTAAAATGTCTCTGTTTTGAATTGACATGAATGTGTGTGCCACTGCTTAATAACTGTTTAATAAATACACTTTTGGTAAATTGACTAAATTTTCCTCTCTGCATGAAAGTTTAAAATGAGCATATATTAATGCAATATGAACAAGAATGTTTTAATGTAGACACATAGAATCATCATACTGCTGTGATTATATACATAAGTGTTCATTCAAGTCTAAGGCAACATATTGAGATATATATTGTGTATCGTGATGTGGCCTAAAAATATCGAGATATTAATAAAAGACCAGATCGCTCAGCCCTACTTACAATGCTAACATGCTAACTTTGCAGGCGTATGCCTCAGTATTATTAACTTATATAAGCTGGCACACGCAAACAAAAGCATGCCAACTCAAATTTTTTGCTAATTTTGCCAGTGTACACCTCAGAGTCACATAACCTGCTTGGTATTTGCTAATTGTTAACATGCTAATGTTATAACGTGATATGTGGCCAGCGTCTTGCCTAATTTTGCCATTTTATTGCTCTCTGTTAAATGAAATCTACCTTAAAAACTGATATTTAATATAAAATAAAATCCGGTGTAATATGTAATGTAAATAAAAATGTATGATAATGTATAATGTAAATAAAATATAGTGTAATATGTAATGTAGTACGTAATGTATATAAAACTGTGTAAGATTTAAAAGAACAATTTAATTAGGGACAAGCGGTAGACGTTGGATGGATGGATATAAGTGTTGTTGATAAATCATATACCATATTTTTCGGACTATAAGTCGCAGTTTTTTTTCATAGTTTGGCCGTGGGTGCGACTTATACTGAGGAGCGACTTGTGTGAAATTATTAACACATTACCGTAAAACAGGGGTCACCAACCTTTTTGAAACCAAGAACTACTCTGTGGGTACTGATTAATGCGAAGGGCTACCAGTTTGATACACACTTAAAAAAATTGCCAGAAATAGCCAATTTGCTCAATTTACCTTTAATAAATATTATATATATATATATATATATATATATATATATATATATATATATATATATATATATATATATATATATATATATAATATAATAACATGGGTATTTCTGTCTGTCATTCCGTCGTACATTTTTTTTCCTTTTACGGAAAGCTTTTTTTAGAGAGTAAATGTTGAAAAAAACACTTAATTGAACGGTTTAAAAGAAGAGAAAACAGGAAAAAAATTAAAACAAAATTTTGAAACATAGTTTATCTTCAATTTCGACTCTTTCGAATTCAAAATTCAACCGAAAAAAAGAAGAGAAAAACTAGCTAATTCGAATCTTTTTGAAAAAATTTAAAAAATAATTTATGGATCATCATTAGTAATTTTTCCTGATTAAGATTAATTTTAGAATTCTGATGACATGTTTTAAATAGGTTAAAATCCAATCTGCATTTTGTTAGAATATATAACAAATTGGACCAAGCTATATTTCTAACAAAGACCATTATTTCTTCTAGATTTTCTAGAACAAACATTTTAACAGAAATTCAAAAGACTTTGAAATAAGATTTAAATTTGATTCTAAAGATTTTGTAGATTTGCCAGAATATTTTTTTTAATTTTAATCATAAGTTGGGAACGCCTCTGGATCCCCCGGGAAGAGCTAGACGAAGTGGCTGGGGAGAGGGAAGTCTGTGTTTCCCTGCTTAGGCTGTTGCCCCCGCGACCCGACCTCGGATAAGCGGAAGAAGATGGATGGATGGATGGAAGTTTGAAGAAAGATTTCACAAATATTCTTTGTCAAAAAAACTGAAGCTAAAATAAAGAATTAAACTAAAATGTATTTATTATTCTTTACAACAACAAAAAAAAATTGTCAGGAAAGAAGAGGAAGGAATTTAAGGGGAAAAGGTATATGTGTTTAAAAAAGTCCTAAAATCATTTTTAAGGTTGTATTTTTTTCTCTAAAATTGTCTTTTTGAAAGTTAAAGAAGCAAAGTAAAAAAATGAATGAATTTATTTAAACTATTGAAGACAAAGTCTAAAAAATATTTTCTTGGATTTTCAAATTCTATTTGAGTTTTGTCTTTCTTAGAATTAAAAATGTCGAGCAAAGCGAGACCAGCTTGCTAGTAAATAAATAAAATTTAAAAAAATAGAGGCAGCTCACTGGTAAGTGCTGCTATTTGAGCTATTTTTAGAACAGGCCAGCGGGCGACTCATCTGGTCCTTACGGGCGACCTGGTGCCCGCGGGCACCGCGTTGGTGACCCCTGCCGTAAAATATCAAATAATATTATTTAGCTCATTCACGTAAGAGACTAGACGTGTAAGATTTCATGGGATTTAGCGATTAGGAGTGACTGGTTGTTACGTAAACGTACATCATGTTCTATATGTTATAGTTTTTTGAAATACTCTTACCATAATATGTTACGTTAACATACCAGGCACCTTCTCAGTTGGTTATTTATGCGTCATATAACGTACACTTATTCAGCCTGTTGTTCACTATTCTTTATTTATTTGAAATTGCCTTTCAAATGTCTATTTTTGGTGTTGGGTTTTATCAAATAAATTTCACCCAAAAATGCGACTTATACTCCAATGCGACTTATATATGTTTTTTTCCTTCTTTATTATGCATTTTCGGCAGGTGCGACTTATACTCCGAAAATACGGTAGTGAAAAAAATAAATTAAAGAAAATATACCTGTGTGGATCAACTTGACATGGCGCTGCAGGTAACGGTCGATGGTGAACACCTTGTTGCATCCTGGGTGAGGACAGGGTCGCTCTCTCACCTCGTCATGATGCTCCTTGATATGTTTCTGGATGACCAGTCAGCATGAAAACAAGGGAGAGTCATTTTCTTCTTTGTTATTACACTGCAGCGTGCAAAGAAAAAACAGCGCAGACTGTGGCTTAATGTATGCTGAAATGTATTTTAAGCCTTTTATCACTTTAATAAATGCAAACAGTCTGTTTAATTTGACATGAAATCAGCTTTTTTAACTTCTTGTGAAAAAAAGCCAAAGTTAAAATAAACTTGCACAAATTAGTGTCATATATTGCAAATATTTAATGTAAAGTAAGTATTCACTCTCTTTGAAGTGGAAACTGCACTTTTGTAATGTTACCCATAATTCAAAATGCTTATGTGAGACATGAACAAATGTTTTTACTTAATGCATTTGAACTCGGAAATAAAAATCTGCTTAGAATGGAGCCAAAGGGAGCCGTGAAGTTATTACGTTTAAACTGACCATAAAATCCAATAAAAAAAAACATCCAAAGAATGCCAACAATACTCCAGTTACATTTTTGGTCCTGGATGTTAACCAAGTCTTAGCGATATTGTTATTTTTGATCAATCAATCAATTTTTATTTATGTAGCCCTAAATCACAAGTGTCTCAAAGGGCTGCACAAGCCACAACGACATCCTCAGTTCAGATCCCATATAAGGGCAAGGAAAAACTCACAACCCAGTGGAATGTCAATGTGAATGACAATGAAAAACCTTGGAGAGGACCGCAGATGTGGGTGACCCCCGCACCTCCAGGGGAAACCAGATGCAATGGACGTCGAGTGGGTCTAACGAAATATTGTGAAAGTCCAGTCCATGGTGGATCTAACATTATAGTGTGAGAGTACAGTCCACAGTGGATCTGACATTATAGTGTGAGAGTCCAGTCCATAGTGGATCTAACATAATATTGTGAAAGTCCAGTCCATAGTGAATCTAACATAATAGTGTGAGAGTCCAGTCCATAGTGGATCTAACATAATAGTGTGAGAGTCCAGTCCATAGTGGGGCCAGCAGGAGACCATCCTGAGCGGGGACGGGTCTTCAGCGCAAAGATATCCCCAACCAATGCACAGGCGAGCAGTCCACTCCTGGTCCCGACTCTGGACAGCCAGCACTTCATCCATGGCCACCTGTGCCCCCCCTTTATTATAAGCGCTAACGTTAAGGACCTTTATTTGTGTTGTATGGGACAGCCTTCCAAGATTTCTTTATTAAACAATAATTATATATTTTTCTATTTATTTTAGTTCCTTTTTGCCAACTAGAATTTCTTAATAAAGGTGTACAAACTAGTAATTTAGTAGTTCGATAATTTATTATTTGTTTCCATCTTTTCCCAATTACTCCAGTTAGTTGATTAAATAAAAAGCTTGAACAAGCATCACCATAAATAGTTCTAAATTCATACATACATACATATATATATATATACATACATATATATATATATATATATATATGTATGTATATAAATATACATATATATACACATATACATATATATATAAATATATGTATATAAATATACATATATATACACATATACATATATATATCCATCCATCCATCCATCCATCCATTTTCTACCGCTTATTCCCTTTTGGTGTCGCGGGGGGCGCTGGCGCCTATCTCAGCTACAATCGGGCAGAAGGCAGGGTGCACCCTGGACAAGTCGCCACCTCATCGCAGGGCCAACACAGATAGACAGACAACATTCACACTCACATTCAAACACTAGGGCCAATTTAGTGTTGCCAATCAACCTATCCCCAGGTGCATGTCTTTGGAAGTGGGAGGAAGCCGGACTACCCGGAGGGAACCCACGCATTCACGGGGAGAACATGCAAACTCCACACAGAAAGATCCCGAGCCTGGATTTGAACCCAGGACTGCAGGAACTTCGTATTGTGAGGCAGACGCACTAATATATACATATATAATAATATATTATATATATTATATATATATATAAATATACATATATATATATATATATATATATATAAATATACATATATATATATATACATATATATATATATATATATATATATACACACATATATACATATATATATATATATATATACACACATATATACATATATATATATATATATATACAAACATATATACATATATATATATATATACACACATATATACATATACATACATATATATACACACATATATACATATACATACATATATATACACACATATATACATATACATACATATATATACATACATATATATATATATATATATATATATATATATATATATTTGGGGTGTGGGGAAAAATCGATTCGAAAACGATACGCGATTCTCACATTGTACGATTCAGAATCGATTCTCTCTTTTTTTTTTCAAATAGATTTTTAAAAAAATTATTTTTTTTTATCAATCAAACAAAACAATACACAGCAATACAATCCAATTCCAAAACCAAACCTCAGAACTGCAATAAACAGAGCAACTGAGAGAAGACACAAACACGACACATAACAAACCAAAAGTAGTGAAACAAAAATGAATATTATCAACAACAGTATCAATATTAGTTATAATTTCGGCATAGCATTGATTAAAAATCCATCACTGACATTATCATTAGACATTTATAAAAAATAAAAAGAACAATAGTGTCACAGTGGCTTACACTTGCATCGCATCTCATAAGCTTGACAACACACTGTGTCCAATGTTTTCACGAAGATAAAATAACTCATACTTTTGGTTCGTTTAATACTTAAAACAAATTTACATTATTGCAATCAGTTGATAAAACATTGTCCTTTACAATTATGAAAGCTTTTTTTTTTTTTAAATCTACTACTCTGCTAGCATGTCAGCAGACTGGAGTAGATCCTGCTGAAATGTATTGAATGAATACAGAATCGTTTTGAATCGGAAAAATATCATTTTTGAATCGAGAATAGTTTTGAATCGAAAAAAATCGATATATAATCGAATCGTGACCCCAAAAATCGATAATGAATCGAATCGTGGGACACCCAAAGATTCGCAGCCCTAATATATATATATATATATATATATATGTACACATATATATATGTTTATATATATATATATATATATATATGTACACATATATATTTATATATATGTACACATATATATATATATATATATATATATATATATATATATATATATATATATATGTACACATATATATATATATATACACCGTATTTTTCCGATTTTATAGATTTATATATATATATATACTGTATTTTTCAGATTATATACATATATACATATATATATATATATATATATATATATATATATATATATATATATATATATATATATATCATATTTTTCCGATTATATATATATGTATATATATACCTTCCGCCCGTTGTAGCTAAGATAGGCACCAGCGCCCCCCGTGACCCAAAAGGGAGTAAGCGGTAGAAAAATGGATGGATGGGGGGAGAGTTAGTGCTGCAAGGGGTTTTAAGTATTTGTTCTGTTGTGTTTATGTTGTGTTACGGTGCGGATGTTCTGCCGAAATGTGTTTGTCATTCTTGTTTGGTGTGGGTTCACAGTGTGGCGCATATTTGTAACAGTGTTAAAGTTGTTTATACGGCCACCCTCAGTGTGACCTGTATGGCTGTTGATCAAGTATGCCTTGCATTCATTTATGCGACTGTAAAAGCCGCATATATTATGTGAGTGGGCCGGCATGCTGTTTGTATGGAGGAAAAGCGGACGTGACGACAGGTGGTAGAGGACGCTATAGGCAGTGCCTTTAAGGCACGCCCCCAATATTGTTGTGCGGGTGGATACCGGGAGAAATTCGGGAGAATGGTTGCCCCGGGAGATTTTCGGGAGGGGCACTGAAATTCGTGAGTCTCCTGGGAAAATTGGGAGGGTTGGCAAGTATGGCTCAATTTGATTCTTGAAAGTTATTTCTTCCCAATCCCAACTGGAGAACTTCATATTCCTGACTTGTTAGTGTCTTGGGAGTTGAATAGTGATGATGTGTCCCTCATATTTCTTAAAAAGTGTGTGTATCTAGAATTCATTGACCTATTGGAGGCTCTAACCTTCAGACCATCAGGAGCTCTGTAGACCGCGGTGCAGCCCTGGCACGGACACTTGTAGATGTTAGGTAGCTCCTCCCTGCAGACACAACAACACAAACCTGCTAAAATACACGTTGGATGTTTTTTGCAAAACTTGATTTACCCTTTAGGTTTGAATTGGTTCTTCCAGCCAGGTTTGGGTCCAGGTTTCTTTTTGACTTTAGGCTCTCCTGAGATATTTGACATTTGTCGTTGCTCAGTGGGGACGGTTGCCCTGCAAGGGCTGTAAGAAAGCATCCATTACTTCCTCATTATCCATCTGCAATTAGCAGTAATCTGACCCAACCTTTTGTCGGAATATGGCTCAAAAGACTCATCTTCTGACAAGCTTTTTCCTTTATCCTCAAACTCCTCTTCTGACAACACTCTGGATGGACACACGCATGTTAACCTATCTTAGTGAACCATTTTCTGTAAGACAATACTACCAGTTTTTACACTTTTTGCAAAACATTTACACTAAGGACTTAATTAACTGTTTTGCCATAGCAGCACAAATGAGACACATGAGATGGCCCTAAATGTAATACCTGGGGTCTTTGTTTTAGCCCAATGAGTCCACAAGAACAAGAGCATGTACATAGTTTGAATAGAACATGATATAGAGGAATGTAAGTTATACAGTACATTTACATTCATATGAATACATTATGCATAGAAAAATACAAATTAATTGAGATCATGTAGTGAAAATAGAGCCCAGTTCAGCACAGTTGGTACACGTGTGCAAGTAAAGTGTTAATGGTGTAGGGATGGGAAGGATGTTTTGGGAAAGGGAGGAGGAATGTTGATTGCTATGTACAGGTTTTTTCCGATTATCAGCTATTTTAATTGAAGGCTTTTTAAATACCACTTAAAATAAATAAACAATCCGGATGGTTCTTTTCCTCTTTGTTCCGGGGGACACGACGTCCACAGTTTCCAAAAACAATTTGAAATGTGGACTCGTCAGACCACAGGACACTTTTACACTTTGCATCAGCGAAGCCGGCGGTGTTTCTGGGTGTTGTTGATTAATGGCTTTCACTTTGCATAGTAGAGTTTTAACTTGCGCTTACAGATGTTGCACTTACAGATGTAGCGACGAACCGTAGTTACTGACGGTGGTTTTCTGAGGTGTTCCTGAGCCAACGCGGTGATATCCCTTACACACTGATGTCCCTTTTCTGCCCGAGGGATCCAAGGTCACAGGCATTCAATGTTACGTGGAGTGATTTCTCCAAATTATCTGAACCATGTAATTATTTTACAGACCTTAGCTGGTGAAATCCCTAAATTCCTTGCAATAGCTCGTTGAGAAATTTTGTTTTTGAACAGTTCGACAATTTGCTTACGCATTTGTTGACAAAGTGGTGACCCTCGCCCCATCCTTGTTTGTGAATGACTGGAAGCTGCTTTTATACCCAATCATGGCACCCACCTGTTCCCAATTAGCCTTTTCAACAGTTGGATGTTCCAAATAACTGTTTGATGAGCATTCCTCAACTTTCTCAGTCTTTCTTATTACTTGTGCCAGTTTTTTTGCAACATGTTGCAGGCATTGAATTCCAAATGTGCTAAAATAACAAAGTTTTCCAGTTTGAACGTTAAGTATCTTGTGTTTCACTTTGCATAGGAGAGTTTTAACTTGCACTTACAGATGTAGTGACGGGTGGTTTTCTGAAGTGTTCCTGAGCCCTTGTGGTGATATCCCTTACACACTGATGTTCCTTTTCTGCCCGAGGGATCCAAGGTCACAGGCATTCAATGTTACGTGGAGTGATTTCTCCAAATTATCTGAACCATGTAATTATTTTACAGACCTTAGCTGGTGAAATCCCTAAATTCCTTGCAATAGCTCGTTGAGAAATTTTGTTTTTGAACAGTTCGACAATTTGCTTTCGCATTTGTTGACAAAGTGGTGACCCTCGCCCCATCCTTGTTTGTGAATGACTGGAAGCTGCTTTTATACCCAATCATGGCACCCACCTGTTCCCAATTAGCCTTTTCAACAGTTGGATGTTCCAACTAACTGTTTGATGAGCATTCCTCAACTTTCTCAGTCTTTCTTGTTACTTGTGCCAGTTTTTTTGCAACATGTTGCAGGCATTGAATTCCAAATGTGCTAAAATAACAAAGTTTTCCAGTTTGAACGTTAAGTATCTTGTGTTTCACTTTGCATAGGAGAGTTTTAACTTGCACTTACAGATGTAGTGACGGGTGGTTTTCTGAAGTGTTCCTGAGCCCATGTGGTGATATCCCTTACACACTGATGTTCCTTTTCTGCCCGAGGGATGCAAGGTCACAGGCATTCAATGTTACGTGGAGTGATTTCTCCAAATTATCTGAACCATGTAATTATTTTACAGACCTTAGCTGGTGAAATCCCTAAATTCCTTGAAATAGCTCGTTGAGAAATTTTGTTTTTGAACAGTTCGACAATTTGCTTACGCATTTGTTGACAAAGTGGTGACCCTCGCCCCATCCTTGTTTGTGAATGACTGGAAGCTGCTTTTATACCCAATCATGGCACCCACCTGTTCCCAATTAGCCTTTTCAACAGTTGGATGTTCCAAATAACTGTTTGATGAGCATTCCTCAACTTTCTCAGTCTTTCTTGTTACTTGTGCCAGTTTTTTTGCAACATGTTGCAGGCATTGAATTCCAAATGTGCTAAAATAACAAAGTTTTCCAGTTTGAACGTTAAGTATCTTGTGTTTCACTTTGCATAGGAGAGTTTTAACTTGCACTTACAGATGTAGTGACGGGTGGTTTTCTGAAGTGTTCCTGAGCCCATGTGGTGATATCCCTTACACACTGATGTTCCTTTTCTGCCCGAGGGATCCAAGGTCACAGGCATTCAATGTTACGTGGAGTGATTTCTCCAAATTATCTGAACCATGTAATTATTTTACAGACCTTAGCTGGTGAAATCCCTAAATTCCTTGCAATAGCTCATTGAGAAATTTTGTTTTTGAACAGTTCGACAATTTGCTTACGCATTTGTTGACAAAGTGGTGACCCTCGACCCATCCTTGTTTGTGAATGACTGGAAGCTGCTTTTATACCCAATCATGGCACTCACCTGTTCCCAATTAGCCTTTTCAACAGTGGGATGTTCCAAATAAGTGTTTGATGAGCATTCCTCAACTTTCTCAGTCTTTCTTGCCACTTGTGCCAGCTTTTTTGCAACATGTTGCAGGCATTCAATTCCAAATGTGCTAAAATAACAAAGTTTTCCAGTTTGAACGTTAAGTATCTTGTCTTTGCAGTCTATTCAATTGAATATAGTTTGAAAAGGATTTGCAAATCATTGTATTCTGTTTTTATTTACGTGCCAACTTCACTGGTTTTGGGGTTTGTAGTTAAAAAGTTGACCTTAACTGTTACCTTCTAGCAAATTACAATTGGCTCACAAGACTATTGAATATGAGTGTTTGTTTCTATTTTCATTGTTTTCATACAGCAGAAGTTGCTTTGTCGGTCACGCCAAAGACTTTTGGCACTGTTAACCACTGCCTGCCATTATTCTACAACTTGTGATAAGCTAAAAGCATGCGGTATTTCACCACGTTGATGCCCATTTAGCAAAGTTTGGAGGTCTTTTTGCACAAACCCCGGAACGCCTCTCTGGGTTTACAATCGCCGGATTTAACCAACGTTCACTAATGGTAATGAAGAAGATAAAAAGACAAAAATATATTGTAAAGACAATTTACATCAAAGACAAGACAAAAACATTTTTATATTATGCTTTTATTTTTCTTGTTGTATTTTTTTTTTCCGTTATCCCTTGCATTTTTCATGCTTCTTTTTGTGGCAGGGTGCCCTTTGGGACATTCCTTGCCTTTGGATTGCACTGTGTCTACCGGATTTTTCGGATTATAAATAGCTCCGGAGTATACGTTGCACCGGCCGAAAATGCATAATAAAGAAGGAAAAAAACATATATACGTCACACTGGTGTATAAGTCACATTTTTGAGGGAAATTTATTTGATAAAATCCAACACCAAGAATAGACATTAGAAACTCAATTTAAAATAAATAAAGAATAGTGAACAACAGGCTGAATAAGTGTATGTATATGACGCATAAATAACCAACGGAGAAGGTGCCTGGTATGTTAACGTAACATATTATGGTAAGAGTCATTCAAATAACTATAACATATAGAACATGCTATATGTTTACCAAACAATCTGTCACTCCTAATCGCTAAATCCCATGAAATCTTACACGTCTAATCTCTCACTTGAATGAGCTAAATAATATTATTTGAATTTTATGGTAATGTTTTAATAATTTCACACAAGTCGCTCCTGAGTATAAGTTGCACCCCCAAACTACGAAAAAAACAGCGACTTATAGTCTGAAAAATACGGTATATGTTTTATTAACAAAACATATATCCATCCATCCATCCAACGTCTACCACTTGTCCCTAATTAAATTGTTTTTTTTCAATCTTACACTGTTTTATATACCTTACGTATTACATTACATATTACTAGGGGTGTAACAGTACACAAAAATTTCGGTTCGGTACGTACCTCGATTTAGAGGTCACGGTTCGGTACAGTACAGTAAGAAAACAACAAAATATACTAAATTTTTTGGTTATTTATTTACCAAATTTGTAAACAATGGCTTTATCCTTTTAACATTGGGAACACTATAACAATTCTGCCCACGTTAATCCACATTAAACTGCCTCAAGTTGTTGCTTTGATTAAATGACAAAACTTTTCTTCTACATATAAAAAGTGCAACATTAAACAGTTTCAAGTCAACTCATGATGCTTAATTTACTACAGCATTTGGGAAGCCTGTAGTTGACTTTTATTATGTAAATGTTATATTTTTATCAACATGTGATAGCAGGGACCCTGCCATTCAAAACTAGGCTGCTACATTACTAATGATTAATGTAACTATAGCTGAAAAAATAGTACAAAAGCAATAGGAGAGACTATTCATCCCTAAACACCATGGAGTTCAATGAAATAACAGACAGACAGGGCTTTGCTGCCCCTAACACACGCACGCACACACACATGCACGCACACAATCACGCACACACACACACAGCAAAATGAGCTAACGTTATGCTAAAAGCTAAGTAGCCTTCACCTCAAGCCAGAACTGCGAGCGAGCTGAGTCATTCAAATAACTATAACATATCGAACATGCTATACGTTTACAAAACAATCTGTCACTCCTAATCGATAAATTCGATGAAATCTTCTTCCTCGATGTCGCTTCTAAACAACTCTGCCAACTCCAAACGTATGCGCCGCTTCCTCTTGTCGTTTTCTGCTGCATATTTCACTACGCCCAGCTTGTAATCTGCAGTACATGATTTCCTTTTCAGTGCCATTTTTGTTCAGCCCTTCTCAGTTTTTATAAGTTACCGCCAACGATGAAATGATCCATTTTAATAGCTACGGCAGTAGCATATAGCAGTTAGCATTCCATGACCCACAATGCTCTTCTGCCATGTCCCTCCCCCGCCAAATTCTTATTGGTTGACGTGTGTGTGACGATTGCTGACGTGTGTGTGACGATTGCTGACATTTTCTTCGTCTCTTCCGCGAATGAGATAAATAATATGATTTGATGTTTTATGGTAATGTGTTAATAATTTCACACATAAATCGCTCCGGGGTATAAGTCGCACCCCCAAACTATGAAAAAAACTGCGACATACAGTCCAAAAAATACGGTAAATATAAAATCTTGATTGGGGCACGCCTTTAAAATTGGCATCACTCTCTCTCTCTCTCTCTGGTCTTGGTATTTGGGCTGTGGCATGCTGGCTGCTGACTGTGAGAAGTGCGAGAGGCAGGGAGGTAAAGTGTGCTTTCTTACCTGCCAGACAGAATCAAGGGTGTACTCTTTTGAAGGTCCGCTTTCTTGTTCCCTGTGCAGTGCAGCTGATGCAGTGGCAAGGTGAAACAGCTGTGCTCATCAACCAAATAGGCCCGCATGGCGCAGCTGACTTGGTCAGCGTGGTGGTGCAGCTGGGTGTGTGCCTGGCGAAGCGCGACTTGTGGGGTAAGCTGACTCGCTTGTCTGACTGGTCCTTTCATATCGTGTATCGTGACATGGCCTAAAAATACAGATATTAATAAAAGGCCATATCGCCCAGCCCGAATACATTATATTTTCTCTTTTTTCTATCTCCCCGGTCAGGGCTCACCACAGCAAATCGCATTAATGGTTTTGGCTTACTTTCTACACCGGATGCCCTTCCTGACGCAATCAGGGTAGGGAATTGAACCCATGTCCTCATACCTGCATGGGCAACACTTGTAGTTTACTGTAATTGTTTTAACATCTTATTCACACTACAGGATAACAATGTATTCTATTTTATTTATTCTCTTCTATTTTTATTAACCTGTGCTATTTATAACCTACTTTATAGCCCATTCTATTCATATTACGTCGTTACTGTTGTTCTTGTAGTGCTTGTTGGGCGAAATCTGGGACCTCTGGTATTACATTTTGTGCCATCTCATGTGTCTTATGTGTGCCGCTATGGCAATAAAGTTCCTTGAGTCCTTAAAATAAATAATTAAAGGCCCAAAAAATATGAGACCTTCAGGCCCACGGTGAGTGTATGTAGTGAAAACAGTGACACACCTGTCAGAAAGATCACTTTCAACCAGCCTGTCTTCATGCTGTTTCAGAGCATTTGGGTCTGTGGAGTCTAAAAGAGACACAATCCATGAGAAAGTCACACAGAAGCTACACAAAAACAACCCGGTAAGTGACACAAGCAGTAAGTAGCCAGCGGGGAAAATAAGTATTTGATCCCCTGAGAGCAGTCCAGAAATTGTGTGGTAGTTTTATTGTAACAAACAGTATGGACGATGCAATACTGCAAATAAATAACATCAAATGGTAGAAAATGGATGGATGGATGGAAAATGTTAAATTAATGAGTAATATAGTAAGTGAAGTACAGTGGGGCAAAAAAGTATTTAGTCAGGCACCGATTGTGCAAGTTCTCCCACTTAAAATGATGACAGAGGTCTGTAATTTTAATCATAGGTACACTTCAACTGTGAGAGACAGAATCTAAAAAAAAAATCCAGGAATTCACATCGAAGGAATTTTAAATAATTTATTTGTAAATTATGGTGGAAAATAAGTATTTGGTCAACCATTCAAAGCTCTCACTGATGGAAGGAGGTTTTGGCTCAAAATCTCACGATACATGGCCCCATTCATTCTTTCCTTAACACGGATCAATCGTCCTGTCCCCTTAGCAGAAAAACAGCCCCAAAGCATGATGTTTCCACCCCCATGATCCTCTAAACAGCAAGCATTGTGAACCAACAGACTAGCAGCCAGCGTGATGTCCAAAGTAAACATTACGTGAGCACAAAATTCAGAAGGCAAGTACGGCAATAAATTCAGATTTATAAAAGCATGCTGAACACACTTGAATGCATTTTTCATAATAAATCCCACATTCAGTTCCTCCCATAATCACCATGCTAATTAGCTCATGTATACGGTCATGATTTAGGTGTGTCAACTTTGTTTTTGAGGGCCACATCGCAATTATGGCTTCCCTCAAAAGGCTGCATGTAACAGTGACTATATATTAGTGGTTCTTAACCTGGGTTCGGTGAGTCGGCCTCAGGGGTTCGGTGGAGGTCAAGTCACACCCGACTCATTGTGTACATCAGATCTGGGCAAATTAAGACCCGGGGGCCACATGCGGCCCGTTAAGCTTTTCAATCAAATGTTTTTTGTTTTTTTATCTTTAAGATGGAAAGTGTAGCTGCCATTATGATGTGCACTCATGTTTTATAATGATTGTAAGTCTTGAACTATACTCAGTATTTCAATGGTTGAAATCTGCGCTTTTGCATGATATACTAGTTGCTATTGGTCATCTAATTAGTTACTATGGTCATCTAATTAGTTACTATAGTCATCTAATTAGTTATTATGGTCATCTAATTAATTACTTTGGTCATCTAACTAACAGCAGCACAGACGGGGCACCAAGCAGTGTGGGTGGGGAGCATTTCCACAGAGTGTTTCCAGAGCCTAAAATGTGGGTGTCAGGGACAGACGCGGAAGGAGATTTTTACAATATATTCATACAGATTTTAGGTGTTTTTTTTTTTTTTTATACACCATTTGCATTCATATTTCGCTGTTCGTTGCATTTTTGTTGTGTTTCGCTTGATTGTAAAATATGTGGATGGAAAGGGGGGTGATGTTCATATGTTGTCAATATTCACTGTTTTATCCTTCATAGTTTAATACTGTACATCCCACATTCTTTATTGTCATGTATATCCCGGGTGCATTCCGTCTTTCATTACGTTTTTAGCATTCGATCTGACATTATTGCAAGGTTTTGTATTAGTGTTCCTAAAAATAGATATACCGGCCCCCAGAGACATTTTTTTCTCCGTCAAAATAAATGCCTGGTGAACATATAAACTTCTCCCTATCGGCGCATTATGGATGTGGCAACAGCAGAAGTCAAACTGATTTGCGGGTGTGTCATTTGTTGTGAGTTTATGCACTGTGTTGGTTTTGTTCTCTGAACACGGTGATGTTCATGCACGGTTCATTTTGTGCACCCATCCATCCATCCATTTTTTTACCGCTTATTCCCTTTTGGGGTCCAGTAAAGAAAAATCATATAACTTGGTCTTGAATTAGAGAGTTTTTTTTTTTCTCCCACTAAAGAAGGGTTCTGTGAATGCACATCTGAAACTGGTGGGGTTTGGTACGTCCAACAAGGTTAAGAACCACTGCTATATATGAATATAAATGTATAATAGCGTCTTTACACAAATTGCATATTTTTTACGAACGCATTGATGGATTAGATAATATTAAAGTGAACAATATATGCAATTGGATGTAGAACATTTTTCTGTCAAAATTTGAAAGAATACTGAATGCACTTAGTCAGAAAGGTCTTTATTATTTACAGCCTTTTTTTGCAGGCCACATAGAATGATGTGGCAGGCCAGATTTGACTCCCCAGCCTTAGGTTTGACACCTGTGATTTAAAGAATTACGTGTACGACTGTCAATACTAAATGAGAGAAGATGGCAATATATTTAGATTGATTTGGTGCCCTCATACTTAATACTTAAATGATTCACCACATTAGAACTGCATATATTTTCATATTTAGAGTCCAACAAATGTATAACACATCCACAATTATAGGAAAACGTGTGAATATAAATGTTAATGTATTTTATAATGCATGTGTCTTTTCATGGGAGTATGAGCTTTATTTTGTAAGGACACTATCTCGCGTAAAATTGACGCAACTTTTCTGTGCACAGCAATCCACCAAGAAGAAGACCAAATAGCTGTAGTTAAAAAACCGTAGTCGACCTGCACAAGACTTGCTTGAAACTGACAAAAAAGTGCCTTGTTGATGGTCTTGTAGTCTATTCCAGTACATGACTTATGTTCACGTTTAATTTGTACTTGACATGATGTCAAAGCGTTTTTTTCCTTATTCTTTTCTACCACACTTGTGAACAGACAGGAATTTCATGCCGACCCTTGACTAATCGCAATAGTTTAGCCGTGGCCTCTGGGAGGAGCCTGCTAAATGGAGCCTGTTGGCCATAAAACAAAACGCAGATTTGGAATACTTTTAGTGTGGCCTTTTTATGCAATACTAGTTTAAAAGCCTCTAGGTCACAGGTGTCAAACTCAAGGCCCGGGAGCCACTTCGTTTTATTTGGCCCCGGAAAGCCTGGAAATAATATGCATTACTAAAGTACTGTAACTTTTCTTACTAAACATATTGTTTATTTCTATTTTGGGAGAAAACAAATATTTACTCCATGTATTCGCAAATTATGTCAACTTAAATATTGTCTTTTCATCCATCCATCATCTTCCGCTTATCCGAAGTCGGGTCACGGGGGCAGCAGACTAAGCAGGGAAGCCCAGATTTCCCTCTCCCCAGCCACTTCGTCCAGCTTTTCCCGGGGGATCCCGAGGCGTTCCCAGGCACCCACATAGTCTTCCCAACGTGTCCTGGGTCTTCTCCGTGGCCTCCTACCGGTTGGACGTGCCCTAAACACCTCCCTAGGGAGGCGTTCGGGTGGCATCCTGACCAGATGCCCGAGCTACCTTATCTGGCTCCTCTCGATGTGGAGGAGCAGCGGCTTTACTTTGAGTTCCTCCCGGATGGCAGAGCTTCTCAACTTACCACCCAGCAGAAGAAACTAATTTCGGCCACTTGTACCTGTGATCTTAACCTTTCGGTCATGACCCAAAGCTCATGACCATAGGTGAGGATGGGAACGTAGATCGACCGGTAAATTGAGAGCTTTGCCTTCCGGCTCAGCTCCTTCTTCACCACAACGGATCGATGTAACGTCCGCATTACTGAAGACGCCGCACCGATCCGCCTGTCGATCTCACGATCCACTCTTCCCCCACTCGTGAACAAGACTTCTAGGTACTTGAACTCCTCCACTTGGGGCAGGGTCTCCTCCCCAACCCGGGGATGGCACTCCACCCTTTTCCGGGCGAGAACCATGGACTCGGACCTGGAGGTGCTGATTCTCATTCCGGTCGCTTCACATTTGGCTGCGATATTGTCTAATTAAATATTGTCTAATGATGCAAAAATATATTACCAAACATTAAAAAAAATTTTTTTAATAAAAATAAATATTAATAATAATGATTTCAAAGCAAGCTATCCATCAAATTGTGCAATGTAAAAGTAACAATAGATTTCATGGTAAAATTGTGAAATTTACTGTGGTTTTTACAGCATTTTTTTCTAAATGAAAAAAAAACAGTACTTTTTTTACTGTATTAAATTGGTGGCGTTTTGGCATTTACAGTAATACACTGAAAAATGTAGTTGTTGATTTGCAGTAAAACAAAACAAAAACAAAAAAATTGGCAGCTCAGGTGCCAAAATTTTTCCTGTAGAATTAAAGTTAAGTTAAAGTACCAATGATTGTCACACACACACTAGGTGTGGGGAAATTTGTCCTCTGCATTTGACCCATCCCCTTGATCACCCCCTGGGAAGTGAGGGGAGCAGTGGGCAGCTGCGGTGCCGCGCCCGGGAATCATTTATGGTGATTTAACCCCCAAATGCACTTTTTTACTTACAGTAAGAAATCAAGTACATTTTATAGTAAAATTCTGGCAACGGAGATGCCTTTTTTAACCATAAAAAACAGTAATACTGTTTTTCCATTTACAGTAATATACACTACATTTTGATGTGAGATTATTGCAACTTAACATATGTTTTAGTTTTTAAAGAGCTGCAGCTGGAAACATATTTCTTTCATTTGCATGCTTTTCAAGGCAGCTTATCAGGAGTTTTGCCTTATGAATCTATTACCGAATGATTGATGTTAGAGCTTAAATTATGACCAAAAACCAGTAAAATTCTTAATGTTGTTTTTGTAATTTTGCTGTACGCACAGACCTGCAAAGACAACTAAAAACACTTTTGTGTTCCAATATGTGACGTCAACAGCAATCGCTGAACAACAAACAGACTAAATATAGTGAACCAAATCCATGACCACACATTTTAAAAAATGCACACAAACTTTAACAGATACACAACTAGAAAACATGGCTTGACACAATTACATTGGAATTTCTGTTTAAAAGGGTCATATCCTACATTTCCAACATTTCAGACTTAAGTAAATGTTTAAATTGTGCGGATCACAGGTTTGGCTACTCCGAAAATGTGTGTAGTGCCGGTTACATGAACGTTTTTTTAAAAATGTTATGGTGGTTGCTATATTCCTATTGAACCAGTGAATTAAATCATAGACTTTTCTAAACACTGCTTTTGCTACATACTGTAACTTTTTCCTTATATCGCATGCATGTGTGTAAGTGGGGTATAGATTACAAGATTAGACCAAAAAGAGAGCGGATTGCAGCTCATTCAAATGCAAGCTCCACCTATGCAGCTTCAAGTCTCATCTTCTTACAAAGAACCTGGCCTACATTTTTTTTTTGTCATTTAAAATAACTTTTTGATATTGTTTGTGTATATATGTGTGTATAGTGTAATAGTTTTCTATAAGAATATTGTCTGTCTATCTGTGTTGGCCCTGCGATCAGGTGGCGACTTGTCTAGGGTGTACACCGCCTTCTGCCCGATTTTATCTGAGATAGGCTGCGACCCCGAAGGGAATAAGCGGTAGGAAATGGATGGATAAAAAATCTACAAAAAAAAAAGCATAAAAAATTGTGTAATAATCAGGGGTGTAACGGTACACAAAAATTTCGGTTCGGCACATACCTCGGTTTAGAGGTCTTGGTTCGGTTCATTTTCAGTACAGTAAGAAAACAACAAAATATAAATGTTTTGGTCATTTCTTTACCAAATTTGTAAAAAAATGGCTTTATCCTTTTAACATTGGGAACACTATAATAATTCTGCCCACGTTAATCGACATTAAACTCCCTCAAATTGTTGCTCAGATTAAATGAAATGACAAAACGTTTCTTCTACATATAAAAAGTGCAACATTAAATTAAGTTTCAAGTCAACTCATCATGCTTAATTTATCACAGCATTTGGGAAGCCTGTAGTAGATTTTTATTATGTAAATGTTATATTTTTATCAACATGTGATAACAGGGACCCTGCCATTCAAAGCTTTTCTGTCCGAAAAACACATACACACGCACACACCGCAAAATGAACTAACGTTACGCTAAAAGCTAATTAGCCTTCACCTCAAGCCAGAAGTGTGAGCGAGCTGATCTGCAGTTTAAGTTTCTAGAACAGTGGTTCTTAACGTGGGTTCGATCGAACCCTAGGGGTTCGGTGAGTCGGGCTCAGGGGTTCGGCGGAAGTCAAAACACACCCAACTCATCGTGCAAATAAAAACTTCTCCCTATCGGTGTATTACGGATACGGCAACAGCTGACTGATTTGCAGGTGTGTAATTTGTTGTGAGTTTACGCACTGTTGGTTTTGTTGTTTGAACAAGGTTATGTTCATGCACGGTTAATTTTGTCCACCAGTAAAAACAACATGGTAACACTTTAGTATGGGGAACATATTCACCATTGATTAGTTGCTTTTTAACATGCAAATTAGTAACATGTTGCCTCTTAACTATTAAGTACTTATTAATGTCTTATTCGGCATGGCGTTAATAATACCCTAACCCTATAATCCCAACCCCAACCCTAACCAAATAACTATAAATTAAGTCTTTATTACTTAGAATATGTTCCCCTAGTGTCCAAATTACTCTAAATTAAGTGTGTGTTACTTAGAATTTGTTCCACATACTAAAGTGGTACCAAAAACATACAACTTAATCTTGAATTTGAAAAAAAAAACAAGAAATTTAATTTTTTGGTGAATGCGCATATGAAACCAGTGGGGTTCGGTACCTCCAACAAGGTTAAGAACCACTTTTCTAGAAGGTCAACGGGCTCATAGTGATGTTAGTAGTAGTTGACTGGGGGGTGTTTATTATCATTTGGGGAGAGTACGCTGCCTTATGCTCACCTGCTAAACACCTATTTGCTCGACACTACATGCGCTCTGAATACGCACTGCTGATTGGCTGTTACCGCTCTGAATACGCACTGCTGATTGGCTTTTACCGCTATATATGTAACCAATCAGATGGTTGTGTGGGTGGGACAATGCTGGGTGCTGAGACAGAGGTAGAAGAAGCAAAGCAGCTTGTTAAGACTTTAGCTTAGAAACTCGTTCGGTACACCTCCGAACCGAACCGAAACCCCTGTACCGAAACGGTTCAATACAAATACACATACTGTTACACCCCTGGTATATATGTGTGAATAGTGTTACAGTTTTCTGAAAGAATGTTGTCTGTCTATCTGTGTTGGCCCTGCTATGAGTTGGCGACTTAACCAGGGTGTACCCCGCCTTCTGCCCGATTGTAGCTGAGATGGGCCCAAGAGCCCCTTGCAACCCCGAAGGGAATAAGCGGTAGAAAAATGGATGGATGGATAAAAAAAATCTACTAATAAAATGCATTAAAAAATGGTGTAATAATAGTATTGTCTGTTAGAAGCGGCCCTCTGAGCCCAAAAATAACTGGGATGTGGCCCTCTGTGAAAACGACTGACACCTGTGCTCTAGAATGAGCAGGGTAAGACATCTTTAAAGGCCTACTCAAATGAGATTTTCTTATTTAAACGGGGATAGCAGGTCCATTCTATGTGTCATACTTGATCATTTTGCGATATTGCCATATTTTTGCTGAAAGGATTTAGTAGAGAACACCCACGATAAAGTTTGCAAATTTTGGTGCTGATAAAAAAGCCTCGCCTTTACCGGAAGTCGCAGACAATGACGTCACAAGGGTGAGGACTCCTCACGTCCACACATTGTTTTTAATGGGAGCCTCCAGCAGCAAGAGCTATTCGGACCGAGAAAACGACAATTTCCCCATTAATTTGAGCGAGGATGAAAGATTCATGGATGATGATATCGATAGCGAAGGACTAAAAAAAAAAAAAAAAATTAAAGGTTAAAAGAAAAAAGGCGGTCGCTTTGGGACGGATTCCAAAGTTTTTAGACACATTTACTAGGATAATTCTGGGAAATCCCTTATCTTTCTATTGTGTTGCTACTGTAGTGTTTTAGTGAGATTAAATAGTACCTGATAGTCGGAGGGGTGTGTCCACGGGTGTTTTGAGGCCAGTGTCTGAGGGAAGTCACGGCAGATACAAGGACGCCGCAAATTACACAGATCTTTGGTAAGAGGCGACTTTTTAACACAATTTTCTCACCGAAACCTGCCAGTTGACAAGTGGTCGGGAACCATGTTCGCTTATAATAATAATAATAATAATAATAATGATGGATTAGAATTATATCGCGCTTTTCTATTGTTAGATACTCAAAGCGCTCACAGAGAAGTGGGAACCCATCATTCATTCACACCTGGTGGTGGTAAGCTACATCTGTAGCCACAGCTGCCCTGTGGTAGACTGACGGAAGTTTGCGCCAACGGCCCCTCCGACCACCACCAATCATGCATTCATCATTCATTCACCCGTGTGAGCGGCACCGGGGGCAAGGGTAAAGTGTCCTGCCCAAGGACACAACGGCAGCGATTTGGATGTTAATAGGTGGGAAGCGGACCTGCAACCCTCAGGTTTCTGGCACGGCCGCTCTACCCACTACGCCTGCCGCTTGACCGCTCTGATCCATAGTAAAGCTTCACCTCTGGGAATTTTAAACAAGGAAACACCGGCTGTGTTTGGAAGTCACGGCAGATACAAGGACGGCGCAAACTCCACAGATCTTTGGTAAGAGGCGACTTTTTAACACAATTTTCTCACCGAAACCTGCCGGTTGAAAAGTTGTCGGGAACCATGTTCGCTTGACCGCTCTGATCCTTAGTAAAGCTTCACCTCTGGGAATTTTAAACAAGGAAACACTGTGTGTTTGTGTGGCTAAAGGCTAAAGCTTCCCAACTCCATCTTTCTACTTTGACTTCTCCATTATTAATTGAGCAAATTGCAAAAATTCAGCAACACAGATGTCCAAAATACTGTTAAATTGCTCGATGAACAGAGACGACTTTTAGCCGCAAAATAGTGCTGCGCTTATATTTCCTGACAGTCCGTGACGTCACGCGCACGCGTCATCATTCCGCGATGTTTTCAACAAGAAACTCCGCGGGAAATTTAAAATTGCAATTTAGTAAACTAAACCGGCCGTATTGGCATGTGTTGCAATGTTAATATTTCATCATTGATATATAAACTATCAGACTGCGTGGTCGGTAGTAGTGGGTTTCAGTAGGCCTTTAAAGTGTTGTACAAATCAAACCTTATCAAAGTAGGCTGCAAATTGTCATGAGGTACAATCATATCACATTTGTTTCATGGATGTATTTGTCATACTAATAGTGAAGATGAGCTAAAGAGGATTACAACCTTCAGTGTTGCTGCTCCAGTCTGCTAATGCCGAGCCGCAGGTCTGCTGCGTGACGGAGAGTGGACTCTGCCCAACCACGCTGTCGACCGCGATCCCCGCCGAGCTCCTTTCTTGGCGCTCATCGATGCTTCCGCGCTGGAGCATGTGGCCAGACTTGACAGACGAGGTGCCGTGTGTGTCCAGAGTGTAGCTGTGCCCGTCAACACAACGCCACACGGCCTTGACAAAGCCCCAGCACCTGCCCTCCAGCACCTCCTTCAGGTCAGGGCAGGACCTGCATGCCTCTGCGTGGTGGTGAGCCCACGACACCAGCTTGTGCAGGCACTTGGTGTCTGAAGAAAAGGATGGTAATGCTGCTGAGAAAGCAGAAGGTCTTGGAACACATTCACGTATGTGTTTTTGTTCAAAGTAAAAAGGCAACGAATGCTTCTCTTACATGTCGACTCATGGCTCACTGAAAGTTTTGAAAACATCGGATGATGCCTGGAATAAAAACAGAGGACGACAAGATTTGGAAATTAGCATTAGCTATAAACTCTCTGTACCGCACATCAGTTCCATTAATCGTTGTGGAACTATGCTGAACTGCATCTTCCCTATTCAAAAAATTATATTCTAATACCACCGATCAACTGCAATTTATTTTGATTTTCACTCTACATCTCGTTGTTCATTGTGTTCTGAAAATGTTATTAATTGATTATTAATATGGTAGGCGATTAGACAACAACAGAGCTACACAACAGCTCAGCGCACAATAGCACACAAGCTAGACATAGGTAATAAATCGCTCGCTAGTGTTACCCATACTTGCCAACCTTGAGACCACCGAATTCGGGAGATGTGGGGGACGGGGCCGGATTTTGGTGGTAGAGGGTTGTATATTGTAGCGTCCCGTAAGAATTAGTGCTGCAAGGGTTTCTGGGTATTTGTTATGTTGTGTTTCAGTGCGGATGTTCTCCCGAAATGTGTTTGTCATTCTTGTTTGGTGTGGGTTCACAGTGTGGCGCATGTTTGTAACAGTGTTAACATTTTTTATACGGCCACCCTCAGTGTGACCTGTATGGCTGTTGACCAAGTATGAATTGCAGTCGCTTATGTGTGTCTGTAAAAGCCGCGTTTATTATATGGCGGACATGACAACAGGTTGCAAAAGACGCCAAAGTCGGTGCCTTTAATGAACGCTCTAAATATTGTTGTCCAGGTGGAAATAGGGAGAAATTCGGAAGAATTGTTGCCCTGGGGAGGTTTTTGGGAGGGGCACTGAAGTTTGGGAGTCTCTCGGAAAAATCGGGAGGGTTGGCAAGTATGGTGTTATCATATCTGAGTTTTTGTGTAGAAATATGGGGAAACAACTACAAATGTGTGCTTAATCCCCGAACGGTGTTACAAAAAACAAACAATTAGAATAATACATAATGATGAATATAGAGAACATACAAACCCTTTATTTATTGAATCACAATTAATGAAATTCAACGATTTGGTGTATTTGCAAACAGCTAAAATTATGCATAAAGCAAACTATAACCTGCTGCCCGAGAATGTACAACAATTCTTCTCAACAAAAGAGGAGAAATATAACCGTAGAGGAAAATATAATTTAAAACATTTTGTTTGCTCGTACAACACTTAAAACTTTAAGCATATCCGTATGTGGAATTAAATTACGGCATGGATTAACCAAATGAATCCAAAAAAGCAACAGTATGATTCAGTTTAAGAGACTGTTCAAACTAAAAGTGTTCACAAAGTACAAAGAACAAGAATTATGATGAACATCTTGAAGCCTTTTTTTTTTTTAAGATAAAGATTATTTATGTATTTAATATGTGTTTACTTAATATGGTATGTTATTTATTTATTCACTGTTATTTTACCGAGAACAAGTAAATGGGATACAACCGCTATGGTATGAAAAGGGGTAGAGTTAAAGGCCTACTGAAAGGAGATTTTCTCATTGAAACGGGGACAGCAGGTCCATTCTATGTGTCATACTTGATCATTACGAGATATTGCCATATTTTTGCTGAAAGGATTTAGTAGAGAACATCGACGATAAAGTTCGCAACTTTTGGTCTCTAATAAAAAAAGCCTTGCCTGTACCGGACGTAGCAGACGATGTGCGCGTGACGTCACTGGTTGTAGGGCTCCTCACATCCTCACATTGTTTATAATGTGAGCCTACAGCAGCAAGAGCTATTCGGACCGAGAAAGCGACAAATTCCCCATTAATTTCAGCGAGGATGAAAGATTCGTGGATAAGGAAATTTAGAGTGAGGGACTAGAAAAAATAAAGTTTAAAAAAAATAAAAAGGCGATTGCATTGGGAGCGATTCAGATGCTTTTAGACACATTTACTAGCATAATTCTGGGAAATCTCTTATCTTTCTATTGTGTTGCTATTGTTTTAGTGAGTTAAATAGTACCAGATAGTCAGAGGGGTGTGTCCACGGGTGTGTTGACGCCAGTCTCTGAGGGAAGTCACGAAGCTGCAGCAGGACGGAAGCTCCGCTGATCTCCGGTAAGAGGCGACTTTTTACCACAATTTTCTCACCGAAACCTGACGGTTGACAAGTGGTCAGGAACCATGTTCGCTTGACCGCTCTGATCCATAGTAAAGCTTCCCCTCCGGGAATTTTAAACAAGGAAACACCGTGTGTTTGTGTGGCTAAAGGCTAAAGCTTCCCACCTCCATCTTTCTACTTTGACTTCTCCATTATTAATTGAACAAATTGCAAAAGATTCAGCAACACAGATGTCCAACATACTGTGCAATTGCGCGATGAAAAGAGGCGACTTTTAGCCGTAAGTGGTGCTGGGCTAATATGTCCCCTCCAACCAATAACGTCACAAACATGCGTCATTATTCCACAACGTTTTCAACAAGAAACTCCGCGGGAAATTTAAAATTGTAATTTAGTAAACTAAAAAGACCGTATTGGCATGTGTTGCAATGTTAATATTTCATCATTGATAAATAAACTATCAGACTGCGTGGTCGGTAGTGGTGGGTTTCAGTAGGCCTTTAAATAAGCTCAGCTTTCTCTTACTCCTTTTCAGACATGCTGTAATGAAACAACTGGAAATATGTGATGCATTACATTGTATCTTGTTCATGTTTGAAATAAACTCAAACTAAATTGAACAGTATTTCTTATGGAAATACTAGCTTGGGTATTTAACTGACATTTGGGAGGAAGTGCAAATGAAATGTGGGGTGCTGTAGATTTACTATTTTGAGAGCAAATACTGATCTTACCTGCTTTTGGGGTTGTCTTTGCCAACAGGCAGCACATTAACCATCTGTAGAAAGTGCAGCAGGATGCTGTTGCATTTGTAGAACTTGCTGTGACATTTCTTACAAACAAATGCAGATAATCGGGGATCGGGGTCCAACTGCACCCCAACCAGTCGTTGGAAGTCAGCGTAGAACAAAGCGGGCGACGGGGCTGCAGCATACTCTTTGTCCTCAACGACATCCAGAGAATCCTGAGGCCATTTGCTGAAAGCATGTCGCAAACTCCGTGCGGAAAACTTTCCGTGGCACAGCCTGCAGACGGCAGCGGACAGTCGACCTGTTGGGATAAAGCACAAAACCAATCATAGTAAGATGGAAATTCATCTTGTTATGTGAAACATTTGCTATTAAATACCAGAGGTGAGTATAAACTGCATGTACTCATTTACTCCAGTAACTTGTTGGATACATTGTACTTGTCAGAGTAGTTTTAATACAACATATGTTTTACTTTAAAAAAAAAAAAAAATCCCACTTTTAAGATTTTCTTTCTGACTGCTACATGAATTGTTTTTATATCATATTTATTTATATTCTATTGATTACTGTTAGCAATTCATTTTGCTCGTTAGAGACTTCTGTCACGTGACTTTGTTTTACCAATCAAACTCAGCCTGGCAGTCACATGACCACAGTCAAAAACTGCAGTGTAAAAAGTGAAACGTCTCCGATGTTTACCTTTGAACTAAGAAAAATAATATTTATATAATTCGCTGTCATTTGTGACAGTAGAAATGTTTACTTTTCAGTCTGCAAGAATTCCACTTCCAACTAAAGAAAACGTATTGACGGTAAGTTCAAGATGTTTGTATGTTATACGTGTGCATATGATAACATTAGCAAGTGATTTTAAAAAGATGCTTCGATCCCTGTCTCTCGCATGCACACATGCAAAAAGACACCAGCTGAGATTAAAATGTAGGTACAAAAATTTACCAACTAAATACATCAGAAGTTATTCACCAGTTACTCAGTACTTCCGTAAAAAAAACATTTCACTGAAAACTTACTTTATCGAGTAATAATTTCATGACAATGTTTACTTGAGTCATAGTACTCTAAAGCTGGGGTCCCCAAACTACGGTCCATGGGCCAAATCTAGCTTGCTATTGCCCAATAACTACATATACATATATATACATATATATATATATATATATACATACATACATACATACACACACGTGTACATATACATATATATATATATATATATATATGTCTATACAGGTACACACGCACATATATGGACACTTGTGTACAGAATATGGGTGGGGTCCCATATACACATTGTATATATACACATATATATATATACATATATATATATATATGGGCTTCACGGTGGCAGAGGGGTTAGTGCGTCTGCCTCACAATACGAAGGTCCTGCAGTCCTGGGTTCAAATCCAGCCTCGGGATCTTCCTGTGTGGAGTTTGCATGTTCTCCCCGTGAATGCGTGGGTTCCCTCCGGGTACACCGGCTTCCTCCCACTTCCAAAGACATGCACCTGGGGATAGGTTGATTGGCAACACTAAATTGGCCCTAGTGTGTGAATGTGAGTGTGAATGTAGTCTGTCTATCTGTGTTGGCCCTGCGATGTGGTGGCAACTTGTACAGGGTGTACCCCGCCTTCCGCCCGATTGTAGCTGAGATAGGCGCCAGCGCCCCCCGCGACCCCAAAAGCGAATAAGCGGTAGAAAATGGATGGATGGATGGATATATATATACATACACACAATGTATGGTAAATGGGTTACACTTGTATAGCACTTTTCTACCTTTTTAAGGAACTCAAAGCGCTTTGACACTATTTCCACATTTACCCATTCACACACTGATGGCGGGAGCTGCCATTCAAGGCGCTAACCAGGACCCATCAGGAGCAAGGGAGAAGTGTCTTGCTCAAGGACACAATGGACGTGACTAGGATTGTAGAAGGTGGGGATTGAACCAGTAACCCTCAGATTGCTGGCATGGCCACTCTCTCAACCTTGCCACGTCGTCCCCTGTATATATTTGTATGTATGTATGTATGTTAAACAAAATAACTGAGCTACTCACTGGAGGTGTTGGACTTGATTTCGGTCTGCTTGTGCTGGTTGGTTGAAGTGTAGTTAGCATCTGTAGTAACACGTTGTAGAGCAGGTGTTGCTGCATGGACGTTCTTCTGAGCTCTTTGGTTTCCACGTGCCCTCTTCTCAGCTTCACATGGCCTTGAGCCCCGACGTTTCCTCTTCATTTTATTCAGCAATGAAGTCTGTCAGCAGCTGGTTTGGATGATGGATTCCTGCAGCAAAAATATGTGCAAAATGATTTTAGTTCAATAACTGGTTTACTGTATTATAATGACAGTGGGGGGGATTAATATTTGATTCCCTATGAGTTGGGAAATTGTGTTAGATGTAAATATAAATGGAATACAATGATTTGCAAATCATTTTCAACGCATATTCAGTTGAATATCCTACAAAGACAACATATTTGATGTTCAAACTGATGAACATTTTTGTTGTTGCAAATAATCATCAACTTTAGAATTTGATGCCAGCAACACGTGACAAAGAAGTCGGGAAAGGTGGCAATAAATACTGATAAAGTTGAGGAATGCTCATCAAACACTTATTTGGAACATCCCACAGGTGTGCAGGTTAATTGGAAACAGGTGGGTGCCATGATTGGGTATAAAAACAGCTTCACAAAAAATGCTCAGACTTTCACAAGAAAGGATGGGGCAAGGTACACCCCTTTGTCCACAACTGCGTGAGCAAATAGTCAAATAGTTTAAGAACAACAATTCTCAAAGTGCAATTGCAAGAAATTTAGGGATTTCAACATCTACGCTCCATAATATCATCAAAAGGTTCAGAGAATCTGGAGAAATCACTACACATAAGCGGCATGGCCAGAAACCAACATTGAATCCCAACAGATCCCTCAGACGGCACTGTATAAATAAACAACATCAATCTCTAAAGGATATCACCACATGGGCTCAGGAACACTTTAGAAAACCAATCTCACTAAATACAGTTTGTCGCTACATCTGTAAGTGCAAGTTAAAGCTCTACTATGCAAAGCGAAAGCCATTTATCAATAACATCCAGAAACGCCACCGGGTTCTCTGGGCCCGAGATCATCTAAGATGGACTGATGCAAAGTGGAAAAGTATTCTGTGGTCTGACAAGTCCACATTTCAAATTGTTTTTGGAAATATTCGACATCGTGTCATCCGGACCAAAGGGGAAGCGAACCATACAGACTGGTATCGACGCAAAGTTCAAAAGCCAGCATCTGTGATGGTATGGGGGTGCATTAGTGCGCAGGGCATGGGTAACTTACACATCTGTGAAGGCACCATTAATGCTGAAAGGTACATACAGGTTTTGGAACAACATATGCTGCCATCTAAGCGCCGTCTTTTTCATGGACGCCCTTGCTTATTTCAGCAAGACAATGCCAAGCCGGATTCAGCATGTGTTACAACAGCATGGCTTCGTTAAAAAAAGAGTGCTGGTACTTTCCTGGCCTGCCTGCAGTCCAGACCTGTCTCCCATTGAAAATGTGTGGCGCATTATGAAGCGTAAAATAAAACAGCGGAGACCCCGGACTGTTGAACGACTAAAGCTCTACACAGAACAAGAATGGGAAAGAAGTCCCCTTTCAAAGCTTCAACAATTAGTTTCCTCAATTCCCAAACGTTTATTGAGTGTTGTTAAAAGAAAAGGTGATGTAACACAGTGGTGAACATGCCCTTTCCCAACTACTTTGGCACGTGTCGCAGCCATGAAATTCTAAGTTAATGATTATTTGCAAAAGAAATATAAAGTTTATGAGTTTGAACATCATATATCTTGTCTTTGTAGTGCATTCAATTGAATATGGGTTTAAAAGGATTTGCAAATCATTGTATTCCGTTCATATTTACATCTAACACAAATTCCCAGGTTTGTAAAAGTCAACTTGTTTTTCTATTCGACAAGTACTTCAACAGAAGACAGAAGTGGGACATTTAGCTTAATGGCAAAGACAACTCCCTGACTATGGCAACACACTATAGACCAGGCCTGGGCAATTATTTTGACTCGGGGGCCAAATTTAGAGAAAAAAAATGTGTCTGGGGGCCCCTATATCTATTTCTAGGAAAACTCATACAAAACTTCACAATTAAGTCTGATTGAATGCGAAAAATGTTATGACAGACCGCCTTAGAAACAGAATTTTGATTTTTTTTCTATGAACGATAAAACCCTGAATATTGAAAACATATGAACGTCACACCCGTCTCTCAATCGACATATTTTACAATCAAGCCAAATGCAAAAAACACAGCGAAATATGAACGTGGAAGGTAAAATAACAAAAAACATCTACAATTTGATACATCTAATATATCACTAAGCTTTACAAATGTATTGTCAAAATCTCCTTCCACGTCTGTTCCTGACACACACATTTCAGGCTGGCCGCTCTGGAAACACTCTGTGGAAACGCTCCCCACCCGCACTGCTTGGTGCCTCGTCTGACCTGCTGTGACGTAGATTACCATAGTAACTAGTAGAGTTGTACGGTATATGGGTATTAGTATAATACCGCGATACTAATGAATCATATTTGGTATCATACCGCCTCTGAAAAGTACCGGTCCGCCACACCCTAAGATTTTTGGTTAAAATAATTTCAATAATGCATTTTTTCTGGTCCCCTTTATTTAGAAAAGAATCGAAAAGTATCAAAATAATATTGGTATCAGGACAACACTAGTCACTAAAATATCATGCAAAAGCGCAGATTTCAACCATTGAAATATGTTTTGTAGTTCAAGACATATGGTAATTTGAAAACATCACTGCATATCATAATGGCAACTACACTTTCCATCTTAAAGATCTAAAAAAATTATTCGGGAATGTCCGGCAGAACAAATGTGGCCCCCGGGCCTTAATTTGCCCAGGTCTGCTATAGTCTATACCAGGGGTCAGCAACCCAAAATGCTGAAAGAGCAATATTGGAACAAAAATACAAAAAAAACAATCTGTCTAGAGCTGCAACAAATTAAAAGCCGTATATAAGTCTTATAATAAAGGCAATACATGATGTAAGTGTCTATATTAGCTATAAAAGCCTACTATCAACATGAGTATGTGTCGCAGGCTGAAGCAAATCTTTGTTGACAGAAATGTTGAAATTTAATATTTATTCTACACATTTTTACATTAGAAACCATTAGTAAATCAGAGGTTACTCAGAAGGTGAGATAACTCCGGGAAATTACTGGCTTTTATTGGCCAAAAGTATAGATGTGTGTGTCCAACAGCAGGATGTCTTCTTTTAATAGATTTATTTAGTGGAAGCCCGTAAAGATATTTTCGTTCAGTTTTGTCTAAAAGCGCCAAATTTGGCACAGGTGTAGCTCAGGGCAAACTTAAATGATTTAGTTAGGGCAGTCGTTCTCAACCTTTTTTTCAGCGATGTACCCCCCGTGAACATTTTTTTAATTCAAGTAACCCCTAAGCATTTTTGGTTGGAAAAAAGGGATAAAGAAGTAAAATACAGCACTATGTCATCAGTTTCTGATTTATTCAATTGTATAACAGTGCAAAATATTGCTCATTTGTAGTGGCCTTTGTTGAACTATTTGGAAAAAAAGATATAAAAATAACTACAATTTTTTTTTTAAATAAACAAGTGATTCAATTATAAATAAAGATTTCTACACATAGAAGTAATCATCAACTTAAAGTGCCCTCTTTGGGGATTCTAATAGAGATCCATCTGGATTCATGAACTTAATTCTAAACATTTCTTTACAAAAAAAGAAATCTTTAACATCAATATTTATGGAACATGTCCACAAAAAAATCTAGCTGTCAACACTGAATATTGCATTGTTGCATTTCTTTTCACAGTTTATGAACTTACATTCATATTTTGTTGAAGTATTATTCAATAAATATATTCATAAAGGATTTCTGAATTGTTGCTATTTTGAGAATATTTTTTAAAAATCTCACGTACCCCTTGGCATACCTTCAAGTACCCCCAGGGGTACGCGTACCCCCATTTGAGAACCACTGAGCTAGGGCACCCGCCCTAGTGACCTAAGGTCTCTAACATTTGAAACAAATGAGCTAAAAATGTAAACTTGGTGTCTATTTCATGTGTTTTGCCAATTACAAATGTGTTGGAATGCTCATTTTTATTTTCGGATGTGTCTAGACCCCTAATTCGCATATTTCCAACTGGCGTTTTGTTATTCTGAAGACATTGGACGTGACTTGGGCATTATTATGAGTAAAACCTGGTGCAACATGCATGATTCTTTTCTAATGTTTGTATGAAATGTTGAGGGGGGTCGGCTGTGGTTGTGACATTTTGAAGACATTGGTTTTGCTTAAAGGGCAACGACACTGACTTTCTCTACTTTTAGGTTTCTGTTTCAGTTGAAACAGAAACTTATATTGCAGGAGGAAGGGGGCTAACACTGAATTTTTCTACTTTTACTAATGTTACAATGAAATATATCTGTAGCTTTACATTCTATATGTGTTGAAATATATATGCAATACATTTTGGTAGATAATGGCTATGTTGTTAATATGGAAATTAAAGTGCTCTAATAAATAAATGATCTTAAATCAGATCATTCTACTATTTTTCTGATGCTCAAAAAACCTAAAATAGTTTGCCAAAAGTATCAAAAGTTAAGGTAGACCTAATTTTTACATAGCCGCCATCTTGGAAATATGCTAATTAGGTGTCCAGACACACCCAATCATAAAGATTTCTCAGTTCCATTTCGAAAGTAATGCAAAAATAGTTTATGAACAGGTCGATAGATACCTTGCTACTAATAAACTCATGTACAAATTCCAATCCGGCTTCAGAACTAACCACTCCACTGACACATGCCTTCTCTATCTGACCGACCACATCAAACATGAGGTGGACGCGGGAAATACTGCGGCATAGTCATGCTGGACTTTCAGAAGGCCTTTGACACAGTTAACCACACTATACTGTTGGATAAGCTCAGAGCAATAGGTTTCTATAAAACCTCATCAAGCTGGATGCAATCTTATTTGGAGGGGAGGAAATAAGTGGTAGAGGTGAACGGCACCGTGTCCCCTCCCCTCTCAGTAAGCTGTGGAGTCCCCCGAGTCAGTAAGTATATGCCATCAGCATGCGACTGTGAATTGTTCCTGTTTGCGGATGACTCGGCCCTGCTGGTATCCGGCAAGGACAAGTCACAGGTGGAACAAATCCTCAGTGCCGAACTCCTTAATATTTGCACCTGGCTCGCTGACAACAAGCTATCCATACACGTAGGTAAAACGAAATCCATCCTATTTGGGTCCCATATCAACCTTAAGATAGTCAGTGACTTCACTATAAAAGTGGGTGAGATTGTTATCACCAGGAAAGATGAGATCACTTACCTAGGTTCCATTCTATAGGCTAATCTTTCCTGTGATAAAATGGCAACTAAGGTAATCAAAAAGGTCAACCAAAGAACGAGATTCCTCTACAGAATCTCCTCTCTGGTCAACAAAAGCACCTTGAAGATTCTAGCGGGAACTCTCGTTCAACCCTTTTTCGATTACGCTTGCACCTCCTGGTACCCCAGCACCTCCAAAACCCTCAAATCTAGACTCCAAACATCCCAGAACAAGCTACTCCGGTTACTTTTAGACCTCCACCCCAGATCACACCTCACTCCAACCCACTTCTCCAAAGTGGGCTGGCTCAGGGTGGAGGACAGAGTAAAACAACTTGCACTGAGCCTAGTCTATAAAATCCGCTACACCTCCCTGATACCGAAGTACATGTCAAACTACTTCCTTAACGCAAATGACCACCATAACCACAACACCAGGTGGAGCTCCACAAACCACGTTAAACCCAGATTCCAATCTAACAAAGGTCTTAACTCATTCTCTTTCTATGCCACATCAATGTGGAATGCACTCCCAAAAGGTGTAAAAGTAAGTTCATCTCTATATTCCTTCAAAACCGCTATAAACATCAATGTGGAATGCACTCCCAACAGGTGTAAAAGTAAGTGCATCTCTATATTCCTTCAAAACCGCTAAAAAACAACACCTCCAAGCAACATCCACCCTTTACTTACACCCTCCCCATTCATATCCCATCTCCCCGGATTGTAAATAACCTAATGTAAATAATCAAAAGTATTTCTAATGTATATACTTGTTATTATGGTATCTGAACTCACTATGTTCACTGCTCGCTGTACATATCCTACAAAGTCAGACCTACACTGTTTCAAGGTCCATTTCTCTGTTGATGCAAATGTTGATGACTGAAGTACTGATATCAACCAAAGCTCCTCATCCCACCCCCCGGATTGTAAATAATGTAAATAATTCAATGTATATACTCTGATGATTAACCTGTGTGATGACTGTATTAGGCTGATAGTATATATTTGTACCATGAATTGATTAACGTGGACCCCGTCAAGTTGAAAAACTTATTCGGGTGTTACCATTTAGTGGTCAATTGTACGAAATATGTACTGAACTGTGCAATCTACTAATAAAAGTATCAATCAATCAATCAAAAGATTAACTTTTATTAATCATATTTCTAATTGTCAAAAAACATAAAACAGACACAAAGTTTGGATTTGTAGCTCATCTGGTTCAAATGTAAAGGCAAAAGCGTGTTCAGGTGGTGGCCATATTGGATCAGCCGCTGTGGCGACCCCAAAGGTCACCGGCACGGGCGCCCTAGCCAAATCAATTAGGTATGCCCTCAGCTACACCTGTGCCAAATTTGGCGCTTTTAGACAAAAGTGAACGAACACACCCAAAAATCTCTTTAAGGGCGCCGACTAATTACAATCACTGGCAAGCTAGGTAATGTTCGCTGTGGTCTGGAACAAAAAGGCACTCAAACAACTATCTGAAATTCAGCCAATATTACATACAGATAATCAGAGGTGGGTAGAGTAGCCAGAAATTGTACTCAAGTAAGAGTACTGTTACTTTAGAGATGTATTACTCAAGTAAAAGTAAGGAGTAGTCACCCAAATATTTACTTGAGTAAAAGTAAAAAGTATGTTGTGACAAAACTACTCAAGTACTGAGTAACTGAAGAGTAACCTGATTGTTTCAAAGTAACTAAAATAGAATGCAACAAAAATATATATATAAACAAAGTGCAAAGCCATAGGCTCACTCAATCTCAAGAAATAACTTAAATTTGGAACACAGCATCATCGTTTTCACAGCTTTTTTGTTGTTAGAGGTAGAGTGTTTTAATCTAGAGTTCTAAATCTTTTATAAAGGCACAAAAAACAGGTCGGGTATTGAGAAACTTACATTTATGAATATAAAACTTAGCCAATAGTAAAATGAGGTTGCAAAGGTAAAATTAATTTTCAAATGTTTTTTCAATACAATGTAAAACCAAATATATGTTATTTAATATATATTATTGTTTTAGTTGCTTAAGAGATATTCCTGGTTCTGAATTTGTTCATTGCTATTTTCATGTTTTTGTGCATTACTTGTTGCCATCAATCAGGTCCATTCCATCTGTCATACTTGATCATTTCGCGATATTGCCATATTTTTGCTGAAAGGATTTAGTAGAGAACATCGACGATAAAGTTTGCAACTTTTGGTCGCTAATAAAAAAGCCTCGCCTTTACCGGAAGTCGCAGATGATGACGTCATAAGGGTGAGGGCTCCTCACGTCATCACATTGTTTATAATGGGAGCCTCCAACAAAAAGAGCTATTCAGACCGAGAAAACGACAATTTCCCCATTAATTTGAGCGAGGATGAAAGATTCGTGGCTGAGGATATTGATAGCGAAAGACTAGAAAAAGTAAAAAAAAAAAAAGGCGATTGCATTGTGAGCGATTCAGATGTTTTTAGACACATTTACTAGGATAATTCTGGGAAATCCTCTTATCTTTCTATTGTGTTGCTAGTGTTTTAGTGAGATTATATAGTACCTGATAGTCGGAGGGGTGTGTCCACGGGTGTGTTGACGCCAGTCTCTGAGGGAATTAGTCACGGCAGCAGCAGCACGAAAGAAGTTCCGCTGATCTCCGGTAAGAGGCTACTTTTTACCACAATTATCTCACCGAGACCTGCCGGTTGACATTTGGTCGGGATCCATGTTCGCTTGACCGCTCTGATCCATAGTAAAGCTTCACCTCCGGGAATTTTAAACAAGGAAACACTGTGTGTTTGTGTGGCTAAAGGCTAAAGCTCCCCGCCTCCATCTTTCTACTTTGACTTCTCCATTATTAATTGAACAAATTGCAAAAGATTCAGCAACACAGATGTCCAGAATACTGTGTAATTATGTGATTAAAGCAGACTACTTATAGATTGGATCGGGCTGGAAAATAATGTCCGCTACAACCTGAGACGTCAAACGCACGCGTCATCATACCGCAACGTTTTCAACAGGACACTTGGCGGATAATTTAAAATTGCAATTTAGTAAACCAGAAAGGCCGTATTGGCATGTGTTGCAATGTTAATATTTCATCATTAATATATAAACTATCAGACTGCGTGGTCGGTAGTAGTGGGTTTCAGTAGGCCTTTAACACTGTTAGAAATATGCGCCTCATTGTGAACCCACACCAAACAAGAATGACAAACACATTTCGGGAGAACGTCTACACCGTAACACAACAGAACAAATACGCGGAAACCCTTGCAGCACTAACTCTTCCGGGACGCTACAATATACACCCCCGCTACAACAAAACCCCCCACCTCGACTCAGGGAGAGCATGTCCCAAATTCCAAGCTGCTGTTGTGAGGCATGTTAAAAAAAATAATGCACTTAGTGACTTCAATAATAAATATGGCAGTGCTATGTTGGCATTTTTTTCCATAACATGAGTTGTTTTTATCTTTGGAAAACCGTGTTGCATTGTTTATTGCATCCAGCGGGGCATCACAACAAAATTAAGCACATAAAAGTGTTAATTCCACTACTGTATATATCGGTATCGGTTGATATCGGAATCGGTAATTAAGAATTGGACAATATCGTGATATCGGCAAAAAAAAAGCCATTATCGGACATCTCCTCTCTGAGCTGCTACCTTACCGTGGTAGAGGAGTTTGCGTGTCCCAATGATCCTAGGAGCTATGTTGTCTGGGGGTTTTCATGCCCCCTGGTAGGGTCTCCCAAGACAAACAGGTCCTAGGTGAGTGATCAGACAAAGAGCAGCTCAAAGACTTCTATGGAATTACAACGAAATGAACCCAGATTTCCCTCGCCCGGACGTGGGTCACCGGGGCCCCGCTCTGGAGCCAGGCCCGGAGTTGGGGCACGATGGCGAGCGCCTGGTGGTCGGGCCTGTTCCCATGGGGCCCGGCCGGGCACAGCCCGAAGAGGCAACGTGGGTCATCCCTCCAATGGGCTCACCACTCATGGGAGGGGCCATAGAGGTCGGGTGCATTGTGAGCTGGGCGGCAGCCGAAGGCAGGGCACTTGGCGGTCCGATCCTCGGCTACAGAAGCTAGCTCTTGGGACGTGGAACGTCACCTCACTGGGGGGGAAGGAGCCTGAGCTAGTGCGCGAGGTAGAGAAGTTCCGGCTGGATATAGTCGGACTCACCTCGACGCACAGCAAGGGCTCTGGAACCAGTTCTCTCGAGAGGGACTGGACCCTCTTCCACTCTGGCGTTGCCGGCAGTGAGAGGCGACGGGCTGGGGTGGCAATTCTGGTTGCCCCCCGGCTCAAAGCCTGTACGTTTGAGTTCAACCCAGTGGACGAGAGGGTAGCTTCCCTTCGCCTTCGGGTGGGGGGACGGGTCCTGACTGTTGTTTGTGCTTACGCACCAAACAGCAGTTCAGAATACCCACCCTTTTTGGGTACACTCGAGGGAGTACTGGAAAGTGCTCCTCCGGGTGATTCCCTTGTCCTACTGGGAGACTTCAACGCTCATGTTGGCAACGACAGTGAAACCTGGAGAGGCGTGATTGGGAAGAATGGTCGCCCGGATCTAAACCCGAGTGGTGTTTTGTTATTGGACTTTTGTGCTCGTCACAGTTTGTCGATAACAAACACCATGTTCAAACATAAGGGTGTCCATATGTGCACTTGGCACCAGGACACCCTAGGCCGCAGTTCCATGATCGACTTTGTAGTTGTGTCATCGGATTTGCGGCCTCATGTTTTGGACACTCGGGTGAAGAGAGGGGCGGAGCTTTCTACCGATCACCACCTGGTGGTGAGTTGGCTGCGATGGTGGGGGAGGATGCCGGACAGACCTGGCAGGCCCAAGCGCATTGTGAGGGTCTGCTGGGAACGTCTGGCAGAGTCTCCTGTCAGAGAGAGTTTCAATTCACACCTCCGGGAGAACTTTGAACATGTCACGAGGGAGGTGCGGGACATTGAGTCCGAGTGGACCATGTTCCGAACCTCTATTGTCGAGGCGGCTGATTGGAGCTGTGGCCGCAAGGTTGTTGGTGCCTGTCGTGGCGGTAATCCCAGAACCCGTTGGTGGACACCAGCAGTGAGGGATGCCGTCAAGCTGAAGAAGGAGTCCTACCGGGTTCTTTTGGCTCATAGGACTCCGGAGGCAGTGGACGGGTACCGACGGGCCAAGCGGTGTGCAGCTTTAGCGGTCGCGGAGGCAAAAACTCGGACATGGGAAGAGTTCGGGGAAGCCATGGAAAACGACTTCCGGACGGCTTCGAAGCGATTCTGGACCACCATACGGCGCCTCAGGAAGGGGAAGCAGTGCACTATCAACACCGTGTATGGTGCGGATGGTGTTCTGCTGACTTCGACTGCGGATGTTGTGGATCGGTGGAGGGAATACTTCGAAGACCTCCTCAATCCCACCAACACGTCTTTCTTTGAGGAAGCGGTGCCTGGGGAATCTGTAGTGGACTCTCCTATTTCTGGGGCTGAGGTCGCTGAGGTAGTTAAAAAGCTCCTCGGCGGCAAGGCCCCGGGGGTGGATGAGATCCGCCCGGAGTTCCTTAAGGCTCTGGATGCTGTGGGGCTGTCTTGGTTGACAAGACTCTGCAGCATCGCGTGGACATCGGGGGCGGTACCTCTGGATTGGCAGACCGGGGTGGTGGTTCCTCTCTTTAAGAAGGGGGACCGGAGGGTGTGTTCCAACTATCGTGGGATCACACTCCTCAGCCTTCCCGGTAAGGTTTATTCAGGTGTACTGGAGAGGAGGCTTCGCCGGATAGTCGAACCTCGGATTCAGGAGGAACAGTGTGGTTTTCGTCCTGGTCGTGGAACTGTGGACCAGCTCTACACTCTCGGCAGGGTTCTTGAGGGTGCATGGGAGTTTGCCCAACCAGTCTACATGTGCTTTGTGGACTTGGAGAAGGCATTCGACCGTGTCCCTCGGGAAGTCCTGTGGGGAGTGCTCAGAGAGTATGGGGTATCGGAATGTCTTATTGTGGCAGTCCGCTCCCTGTATGATCAGTGTCAGAGCTTGGTCCGCATTGCTGGCAGTAAGTCGGACACGTTTCCAGTGAAGGTTGGACTCCGCCAAGGCTGTCCTTTGTCACCGATTCTGTTCATAACTTTTATGGACAGAATTTCTAGGCGCAGTCAAGGCGTTGAGGGGTTCCGGTTTGGTGGCCACGGGATTAGGTCTCTGCTTTTTGCAGATGATGTAGTCCTGATGGCTTCATCTGGCCGGGATCTTCAGCTCTCACTGGATCGGTTCGCAGCCGAGTGTGAAGCGACCGGAATGAGAATCAGCACCTCCAAGTCCGAGTCCATGGTTCTCGCCCGGAAAAGGGTGGAATGCCATCTCCGGGTTGGGGAGGAGACCCTGCCCCAAGTGGAGGAGTTCAAGTACCTAGGAGTCTTGTTCACGAGTGGGGGAAGAGTGGATCGTGAGATCGACAGGCGGATCGGTGCGGCGTCTTCAGTAATGCGGACGTTGTATCGATCCGTTGTGGTGAAGAAGGAGCTGAGCCGGAAGGCAAAGCTCTCAATTTACCGGTCGATCTACGTTCCCATCCTCACCTATGGTCATGAGCTTTGGGTCATGACCGAAAGGATAAGATCACGGGTACAAGCGGCCGAAATGAGTTTCCTCCGCCGGGTGGCGGGGCTCTCCCTTAGAGATAGGGTGAGAAGCTCTGCCATCCGGGAGGAGCTCAACGTAAAGCCGCTGCTCCTCCACATCGAGAGGAGCCAGATGAGGTGGTTCGGGCATCTGGTCAGGATGCCACCCGAACGCCTCCCTAGGGATGTGTTTAGGGCACGTCCAGCTGGTAGGAGGCCACGGGGAAGACCCAGGACACGTTGGAAAGACTATGTCTCCCGGCTGGCCTGGGAACGCCTCGGGATCCCCCGGGAAGAGCTAGACGAAGTGGCTGGAGATAGGGAAGTCTGGGCTTCCCTGCTTAGGCTGCTGCCCCCGCGACCCGACCTCGGATAAGCGGAAGATAATGGATGGATGGATGGATATCGGACATCTCTAAAAAATATAATATTGCTGCATAATTGTGAAATTTCTTATCGGAAAAAACGAGTGCTTGTGATGCGTTGCTGAGTTGAAAAATGTATTATTAGTTCGCGGTGTCAATCCATTATTGACATCTTTAAATAATAAAATGTATAATAGTTGACTTTGTAATCGCGCTGCGTACAAACGCCCACCCAAACACGCTAGCAGCATTAGCTGGTGGTTAGCCTAATCATACTACGATGACTGACAAGTTATAGGCGAAAATGTATTACTAAACATTGACGTATTATTGTTTGAAAGAAAGTCTACCTTGGTCACTCCCAGCGCTAGAAACAGTGAATATGTTCCATGACAGCTGACATCCTCTCGGAAGTATTTTGGTCTTATGTTCCTTCAGCGTCTTCTTCTTCTTCTTCTCCTTCTCCTTCTCCCTCTTCCATGTATTCTGGCGGCTCGCGGCCATAACTTAGAAGTTGCATACCGCCATCTGCCGTACGGGAGTATAGAGCATGTGCTCGTTCCATCCAACCATCTATCCATTTTCTACCGCTTATTCCCTCTGGGGTCGCGGGGGGCGCTGGTGCCTATCTCAGCTACAATCAGGCGGAAGGCGGTGTACACCCTGGACAAGTCGCCACCTCATCTCAGGGCCAACACAGATAGACAGACAACATTCACACTCACATTCACACACTAGGGCCCATTTAGTGTTGCCTATCAACCTATCCCCATGTGCTCATTGTGTTTTTTAATTGATTGATTGCAACTTTTATTAGTAGATCGCACAGTACAGTACATATTCCGTACAATTGATCACTAAATGGTAACACCCGAATAAGTTTTTCTACTTCGGGGTCCACGTAAATCAATTCATGGTGTATTCTCCTCCATACCAGTGGTTCTCAAACTTTTTTCAGTGATGTAACCCCTGTGAACGTTTTTTAATTCAAGTACATCCTAATCAGAGCAAAGCATTTTTGGTTGAAAAAAAAAGATAAAGAAGTAAAGTACAGCACAACGTCATCAGTTTCTGATTTATTAAATTATATAACAGTGCAACATATTACTCATTTGTAGTGGTCTTTCTTGAACTAATTGGAAAAAAAGATATAAAAATAACTAAAAACTTGTTGAAAAATAAACAAGTGATTCATTTGTAAATAAAGATTTATACACATAGAAGTAATCATCAACTTAAAGCATACTTGCCAACCCTCCCGGATTTTCCGTGACACTCCCGGAAATCAGGGCCTCTCCCTCCCAAAAACCTGCCGGAAGAAATTTTCTCCCGAAATCTCGCGAAATTCAACATGCACAGTTCGAAGCTTGAAAAGGAGGTTGGCAGGCGGATCTGACGGCATTTAAAGTCATTTTTAAAAACGACTGCTAATCCTCCTCCTTTCCGGCCGGACGACCCAGGAGAATTAAAGTAGGAACACTCAGGAGGCAGAAATTCATTAAAAGGGGCGGACTCACCGGCTCTCAGCCATGTTTCCGTCACACAGAGGAAGTCAAGTCCGCGGGAAGTGAAGAAATCCATCCATCCATCCATTTTCTACCGCTTATTCCCTTTCGGGGTCGCGGGGGGCGCTGGCGCCTATCTCAGCTACAATCGGGCGGAAGGCAGGGTACACCCTGGACAAGTCGCCACCTCATCGCAGGGCCAACACAGATAGACAGACTGTAAACCGTTAATGGAGGTGTTTGGATGTTTTTCAGCGCTTAATAGGCAGAATAGAATGCTACTATAGGCTCCAAAGTAAGTGGACTTTTGATCGCATTTATTTACGAGTTAGAATGCATTAAAAAAAAAAAAGAAATCCTTCAGGTTAAACGTTTTGTTTGTCAGAGATCTTGCGTTCACAATACCGAATCTGGCTGGGGCCAGCACGTCCAAGGGCGCAGCTAATCCAGGTGGGGCCCGACACACAGCCCGCAGGTGGCGGGGCTCTCTTTTAGAGATAGGGTGAGAAGCTCTGCCATCCGGGAGGAGCTCAAACTAAAGCCGTTAGAGAGGAGTTTAGGGCATGTCCGACTGGTAGGAGGCCACGGGGAAGACCCAGGACACGTTGGGAAGACTATGTCTGCCGGCTGGCCTGGGAACGCCTCGGGATCCCCGGGAAGAGCTGGACGAAGTGGCTGGGGAGTGGAAAGTTTGGCCTTCCCTGCTTAAGCTGCTGTCCCCGTGACACGACTTCGGATAAGCGAAAAAAGATGGATGGATGGATGGACTTTCACTGCAGCGTCCATTGTTGATGGTTCTTTCCTTAAAGCACATTGATATGTTGCCAGAAGTCCCTGACTTTCAAGTATATCATTTTGTCTCCTGACAATAACCTATTCCACCCACTTACTTAAATAAATGTTAGGGCAATAGGTCTATCTGTGTTGGTCCTGCGATGAGGTGGCGACTTGTCCAGGTTGTACACCGCCTTCCGCCTGAATGCAGCTGAGATAGGCTCCAGCACCCCCCGCGACACCAAAATGGAAAAGAAGTATAAAATGGATGGATGGATGGAGTATTAGTGCACTCTTACAATATTTTGCCATCTTCTCTTCTTCCCATATCTTATAAAATAATTACAATATCTCTTTGTGGTTTGTGAAACATGACATAGCTTTATTTATCTTCTCCTCTAGCAGAATGTTTGCTTCCATCTAATTCTAGTATTAATTTATTCATATTAATATCAACGTCCATAACGCTTTCTTCGTTCTGATTTTAACTAGCACATTTTTATTTTCATTTATAATCTTCTCTTTCGTTTTTTGTATGTATGTTCTCGAGGTGATCCCACTATGCACATTTGCATAAAAAGCCTCTTCTCTAAAACGGATCATTTAATGTGACGTGTAGTGAAAATGTGGGAAATGTTGTAAAAATACTGCAATGTGTACAGTGCTTGACTTGATTCTATTGAAAATTGAAGGAAGTGTTTTTAATTTCTGCGATGAGGTGGCGACTTGTCCAGGGTGTGCCCCGCCTTCCGCCCGATTGTAGCTGAGATAGGCGCCAGCGCCCCCCGCAACCCCAAAAGGGAATAAGCGGTAGAAAAACGATGGATGGATGGATGTTTTTAATTTTACCAACACTTTTATTTATTCTGTGATGAGGTGGCGACTTGTCCAGGGTGTACCCCGCCTTCCCGAAGGGAATAAGCGGTGAAAAATAGATGGATGGATGGATTTATTTGCCTGTTACTTGGCTATAAAAAAAAATCTGAATTGCAATTAATCAAATTTCACTTCCTTTACCAATTCAAAATAATGTGGAGCTAAATAAATGCAAATTCTAATTTGACTTGTCCAGGTTGTACCCCGACTTCTGCCCAAATGCAGCTATAGGATCCAGCGCCCCCGCAACCCTGGTAGGGACAAACGCTAGAAAATGGATAAAAGGATGGAAATTCATAATTTGCTAATTTTCAAAAACCAGTAGTGAATCACTAAGCATTTGTATTGTTTTTGCCATTTATTACGGAGCAATGTTTGCAATTGATTTTACTGAAAAATAATTTGATCATGTTACTTTATATTTACTTTTTTGCTAAAATTGGTGTTGACACCAAGTGGCTGCACAGACCTTTAAAGGCCTACTGAAACCCACTACTACCGACCACGCAGTCTGATAGTTTATAAATCAATGATGAAATATCAACATTGCAACACATGCCAATACGGCCTTGTTAGTTTACTAAATTGCAATTTTAAATTTCCCGCGAGTTTCTTGTTGAAAACATCGCGGAATGATGATGTGTGACGTCACGGACTGTCAGAAATATTAGCTCAGCACCAGTTACGGCTAAAAGTCGTCTCTTTTCATCGCCTAATTACACAGTAATTTGGACATCTGTGTTGCTGAATTTTTGCAATTTGTTCAATTAATAATGGAGACTATAAAGAACAATGCTGTTGGTGGAAAGCGGTGTATTGCAGCTGTCTTTAGCACCGAGACTCACCCGGTGTTTCTTTGTTTGTTGAGAAGCTTCAACACAGAGCGGTAAAGCGAAAATGTTTCTCTATGTCAACCAGCATGTTTTTGGATGGGAATATTGTGATATATATCTTACCGGAGACATCATTGGATTATTTGTCCTCCTGCATTAGCTGTCAAAAAAGGCAGCTGTGATCTTGGCTCCTCGGCTTCTCTCTGAGACACTGCGTGTTCACCGCAGCCATCCAACTTTCAGGTATGACTTTATAATCTCACTAAAACACTATTAAAACAATAAGCAGATAAGGGATCTTCCAGAATTATCCTAGTAAATGTGTCTAATTACATCTGAAACGCTCACACTGCCGCCGCCCGGAGCCGTCACTTTTTATTTTATTTTATTATTTAATTTTTTTTTCTAGTCCTTCGCTATCAATATCATCATCCACGAATCTTTCACCCTCGCTCAAATTAATGGGGGAATTGTCGTTTTCCCGGTCCAAATACCTCTTGCTGCTGGAGGCTCCCAATAAAAACAATGTGAGGACGGGAGGAGCCCTTGTCACGCCAAATTTCTTCTCTCTACAAAACCCCCCCCCCATTTACCTCTGGGGTCATGATTAATACTGACATTTTTTTAACGCTATATTATAAAAATATAACACTATATAATAAAAATATGACGCTATATAGTAAAAATACAGACGTTTTGTAAAGAATTTACAAACACAAGTTATGAGATGACAAAAGAGGAAACGTGACCCCGGAAGTAAATGCGTCATCCCATAGCTTGTGTTTGTAAATTGTTTTTAAATTTTTTTTTTATAATATAGCGTTAATAAAACGTCTGTATTTTTATAATATAGCGTTATATTTTTATAATATAGCGTTAACAAAACGTCTGTATTAATCATGACCCCGGAAGTAAATGGTGGGGGAAGGTTTGTGTAGGGGGGAAGACATTTGGCGTGACACCCTCACCCTTGTGACGTCATTGTCTGTGACTTCCGGTACAGGTGAGGCTTTTTTATCAGCACCAAAAGCTGCAAACTTTATCGTCGATGTTCTCAACTAAATCTTTTCAGCAAAAATATGGCAATATCGCGAAATGATCAAGTATGACACATAGAATGGACCTGCTATCCCCGTTTAAATAGGAATCTCATTTCAGTAGGCCTTTAATGAGCCATAAACACCATTTGTTACTTTTTTTTTTAATCTCTGCTCTTCTTATTGAATCTTACAAATATTTGCGTTATTCGCTGTACCAGTTTTTGTGTACTTTTCCCAATTAAAAAAAAAATGAAAGAAATAAAAAGTCTGTGGTCTCGTCTTTAAATAGCAACTTCCGGTTCCGCTTTTGAATTGATTAACGTGAACCCCGACTTAAACAAGTTGAAAAACTTATTCGGGTGTTACCATTTAGTGGTCAATTGTACGGAATATGTACTGTACTGTGCAATCTACTAATAAAAGTATCAATCAATCAATCAATCAAAAAAAAAAAAAAAAACCCCGACTGTTTTTACACCACCCTCTTTGGATGGATGCATGGATGTAGTACATTTTTTCGTTTTACTGAGTGGTGATTTTAATTTTTATTGAATGAGATATGAAATCAAACCATTGTTTTAATCTAATTGTTGCTCTTCAACAACAACTTGTTTTTTTTTTTAAGTATTCAGGTCTTTGTACGGATCCTTGCGGTTTCAAAATAAAATACTGTACTCTTGATTGACAATGTTTATTTTTATTTTGTACGCAATGTTTTGAATTACATTGTCATTGAAATAAAAATGACAAAAAAAGAAAAAGAAAAAAAAAGAAAACCATGGTAACTGGAACATAACTGCTGACTCACAAAGTAACGGGAAGTGACGTCCTATCTGCGCATGCCTGTACTCATCATGCATCCGGGTACGGAACATGGGAAAGTAGCGAATAAACATGGAAGTCAACTCAGCATTTTAAAAAATATCAACATGGCAACAGCTGACGTGAAGCCGCTTCAGAATGCCATGAAAATGGCGAAAACGGCAATAAATCTGGACGGAGGAAACAGACACAAGGTAGGTGTCGCTTAAAAGAAAAGGAAGATACTTTATGTCAACAAGCTGTCGTGGCTAGCTGTCACTTCAGAATGCTGTCGTATCTTTATTTATATATATATGTTTATTTACTATACTGTCTTATATTTGTTTATTGAACATATGGATATTTTAGAAAGCTAGTTCATCTTTATTTATTGAACATATACAGCAGGGTTCACCAACGCGGTGCCCGCGGGCACCAGGTGGCCCGTAAGGACCAGATGAGTCGCCCGCTTGCCTGTTCTAAAAATAGCTCAAATGGCAGCACTTACCAGTGAGCTGCCTCTATTTTTTAAATTTTATTTATTTACTAGTAAGCTGGTCTCGCTTTGCTCAACATTTTTAATTCTAAGAGGGACAAAACTCAAATAGAATTTGAAAATCCAAGAAAATATTTTTTAGACTTGCTCTTCATTTGTTTAAATAAATTAATTTATTTTTTTACTCTGCTTCTTATAACTTTCAGAAAGACAATTTTAGAAAAAAAATACAACCTTAAAAATGATTTTAGGATTTTTTTTAAACACATATACCTTTTTACCTTTTAAATTCCTTCCTCTTCTTTCCTGACAATTTTTCGTTGTTGTTGTAAAGAATGATAAATACATTTTAATGTAATTCTTCAGTTTTTTCGACGAAGAATATTTGTGAAATCTTTCTTTAAACTTGTGATTAAAATTCAAAAAAAATATTCTGGCAAATCTCGAAAATCTTTGGAATACATTTTGTTATCTTATTTTAAAGTATTTTGAATTTCTTTTAAAATTTTTGTTCTAGAAAATCTAGAAGAAATAATGATTTGTCTTTGTTAGAAATATAGCTTGATCCAATTTGTTATATATTCTAACAAAAGGCAGATTGGATTTTAACCTAATTAAAACATGTCATCAAAATTTTAAAATTAATCTTAATCAGGAAAAACAACTAATGATGATCCATAAATTCTTTTTTAAAAAATTTTCAAAAAGACTCAAATCAGCTAGTTTTTCTCTTCTTTTTTTCGGTTGAATTTTGAATTTTAAAGAGTCGAAATTGAAGATAAACTATGTTTCAAAATTGTATTTTCATTTTTTTTCCTGTTTTCTCTTCTTTTAAACCGTTCAATTAAGTGTATTTTTCATCATTTATTCTCTACAAAAAACCTTCCGTAAAAGGAAAAAAATGTACGAAGGAATGACAGACAGAAATACCCATTTTATTATATATATATATATATTATAGGTAAATTGGGCAAATTGGCTATTTTTGGCAATTTTTTTAAGTGTGTATCAAACTGGTAAACCCTTCGCATTAATCAGTACCCAAGAAATAGCTCTTGGTTTCAAAAAGGTTGGTGACCCCTGATACAGATATTCTTAGAGCGCTATATCGTATGGCGTTATATTTGTGCCTTAATTTTGAGGTCGCAAAGGCAGATTTTAAGTACTTTTTCTTTTTAATTTTGCAAGCATATGCACGTTTTTTATTTATGAAAATTGAAATAGTTTCCATCCATCCATCCTTCCATCTTCTTCCGCTTATCCGAGGTTGGGTCGCGGGGGCAGCAGCCTAAGCAGGGAAACCCAGACTTCGCTCTCCCCAGCCACTTCGTCCAGCTCCTCCCGGGGGATCCCGAGGCATTCCCAGGCCAGCCGTGAGACATACAGGGATGGGAATGCCGATTTTGCCGCCACCAGGGTCATTTATATAATATAATGCCAATGTGTGAAGGCACCAGATTGGCTAGCTCTACTATCAGCTGACGACATCAACCAATGACATTGCCCGTTATAGGCGTCTGCACGCGTCGTTTGCCGACAATATCTAGTCCCTGATCCTCAATTATTGTGAGCGTTTCTGAACTGGTATTCTGTTTATTTTGGTTGTGTTTATCGGTGACTAATCTGGAAAGAAAACACAGTAGCTCTCAGTTAACACGTTTCTTTATTGACAAAACAGTTTCAGACATGGTTAAGCTTATTCAAGATAGTAATAGTTCATTAGCGAAAGATATCGATAAGGGCGTGAGAAACAAGTGGAACTGGGCATAGCTCGATATATCTATCAAACTGAAGGTGAAGATTAACAACAATATCGTAGAAGTAGACGAACTGATCAGCGATTTCATTGCAAATTGCGATGAACCGGGACGTGCTCAGTGCTTATATTGCAAGGACATTGTGAACTATGGATCTCGGGGAAAGGTGGCACTCTTTGACCACGCGAAATCGGCAAGGCATCTAAGTGAAGTGAGTTTACGGAGATAATTTTTCACTGGGATCTGCCTTCAAGCTGAAGTCAAACATCGTCACAAATGTAGCCTCAAATCAACTATCGAAGCCTCCCACCTCCGACTCGGCTCCTCATACACCAATCTACGACAGACGAGTCCATTCAGAGGTACAGTTGTGATCAAAATTATTCAACCCCCACACAATTTTGGTGTTTTAGCAAGTTAGACATTTATTCCGTATTTTGTTTATAGTCATAACAAATAAAGATGTGTTAAATAGACAAATGCAACTTAAATTGTAACATTGTATTTTACAAAATACCAAAAAAGGACATTTTTCTTAATATCTCATTGACAAAATGATTCAACCCCCTTGTTACTTGCATCTTTAGTACTTAGTAGAACACCCTTTGGCAGTAATGACATCCTTCAAACGTGATACATGACCGGACACAAGCTTCTTCCAACCATCTACAGGTATTTTAGCCCATTCCTCTTGGGCAAAGGCCTCCAGTTCATTCATATTCTTGGGCTTGCGTGCTGCAACTGCCTTCTTCAAGTCCCACCACAGGTTTTCTATAGGATTTAGGTCTGGCGACTGTGAAGGCCACTCCAGAGTCTTCCAGCCCTTCTTCTGCAACCACTCTGATGTTGATTTGGAGGTATGCTTGGGATCGTTGTCCTGTTGGAAGGTCCAACGTCTCCCAAGCCTCAGCTTCGTCACTGATTTCATGACATTTGCAGCTAATATACAAGTACAACCCATTTATTTATTTAATATATCCTGGTAGGAAATAGAATTCATAATGCCTTGAACGCGCTGGAGATTCCCGGTACCTGAGGCAGAGAAACAGCCCCAGAGCATGATTGACCCCCCCACCATGTGATTAACAGTAGGCAAGGTGTTCTTCTCTTTGTAAGCTTCATTTTTTCTCCTCCAGACATAACGTTGATTCATAGGCCCAAAGAGTTCCACTTTTGTCTCATCACTCCATAGAACAGTTTCCCAAAACCTTTGGGGTTTGTCCAGATGATTTTTGGCATACTGGAGTCTATTTTCCTTGTGCCTGGTAGTCAGAAGTGGGGTGCACCTGGGAGTTCTGGCATGGAGGCCTTCAACTCGTAATGCGCGCCTTAATGTCTGGGACGAAACCTGCGTTCCCCCCTCTGCAATGTCCTGTTGTAGTTCCTCAGCTGTTACCCGGGGGTTTTTCCACCACTGTACGCTTCAAATACCGGACAGCAGTTGCACACAGCATCCTCTTTCTACCACGCCCAGGTAGTGTTTCCACCGTGCCTTTAGCGTTAAACTTGCGAATTATGCTCTCAGCTGTGTCTCTTGGAATGTGTAATGTCTTTGCTATTTTCTTATATCCATATCCTTTCTTATGAAGAGAAATTACCTCCTCTCTTGACTTCTTTGACCACTCCCTGGACTTCACCATGTTGCAAATACACCATTGACCATCTACAAGAAACTGAGCGTTACAGTCTTTTTCAATCAGTTTAATTATTGCTCCTTATTGTTTTAATCACATCTACGGGTGTTTTCAACACCTGATTGAAAAGACCTTATTCAAATTCTGTTCTTAAGAGTTATGATCTTCAAGGAGTTGAATAATTTTGTCAATGAGATATTAAGAGAAATGACACTGTTTGGTATGTTACAAAATCTGATGTTGTAATTCAAGTTGCATTCGTGTATTTAATGCATCTTTATTTGATATGACTATAAACAAAATACGGAATGAATGTCCAACTTGCTAAAACACCAAAATTGTGTGGGGGTTGAATAATTTTGATCACAACTGTACAATACACGATCTTATGTATTTCAAAATGTTTATATTTTGAATTCTCGTTACTCCATTTGTAGGCCTATTTTTGTCTATAATCCAAAAGTGTGCAAGAATTTGATATATGTGTAAACTTGTATACATAAATTTCATCACGATACATTTTTATGAAAATATTTGCTAATAAATGGGAAATTTTGGTCAGGAGAATATTGTTAGATTTTGACTCAAAATAACATGAAATGCATCCTTAGCTCCGGTTGGGCGTGCCCTAAACACCTCCCTCGGGAGGCGTTCGGGTGGCATCCTAACCAGATGCCCGAACCACCTCATCTGGCTCCCATTGCAGGGGCCATAGAGGTTGCGAAGTGAGCTGGGCGGCAGCCAAAGGCAGGACACTTGGCGGTCCGATCCTCGGCTACAGAAGCTAGTTCATGGGACGTGAAATTTGAGAGGAAATAAATGTATGTTGTGCCCAATGAACGTGTCTGCATACCGTTATTAATATTAACGTGCAATAATTACTGCTCTCTGCACTCCGCACTTTCACTTTCTTTTTCCCTCTGCTCTTGCCCAAGTTTTCAAGTAAATCTAGCTGCTGCCCAAGTTTTCAAGTACAAGCTTGTTGCGGCTGTGCATAACTTCCTGGAGTTTTTTTTTTAGGGTTGTTGCACAGGTGACATATTGTTCATAAGTCTTCAAAGTCCTGTGTATTTGACATTTGGCGCCAAGTGAGATACTTTTAAAGGCTTACTGAAACCCAGTACTACCGACCACGCAGTCTGATAGTTTATATATCAATGATGAAATATTAACATTGCAAAACATGCCAATACGGCCTTTTTAGTTTGCTAAATTGCAATTTTAAATTTCCCGCGAGTTTCTTGTTGAAAACATCACGGAAACATGTACGCGTACGCGTGATGTCACGGACTGTAAGGAAATATTAGCGCTGCACCAAACACGGCTAAAAGTCGTCTCTGTTCATGGCGTAATTACACAGTATTTTGGACATCTGTGGTGCTGAAACTTTTGCAATTTGTTCATTTAATAATGGAGACTATAAAGAAAAATGCTGTTGGTGGAACGCGGTGGATTGCAGCTGTCTTTAGCACCGAGACACAACCGGTGTTTCTTTGTTTGTTGTGAAGCGGAGCGGTCAAGCGGACATGTTTTCTCTACGTCAACCAGCATGTTTTTGGATGGGGAAATTGTGATATATATCACAACTGTCTTGTCAAAAAAGGCAGCTTTGAACTTGGTTCCTCGGCTTCTCTCTGAGACACTGCGTGTTCACCGCAGCCATCCGACCTCAAGGTATGTTCTTACAATCTTTAAAATCTCACTAAAACACTATTAAAACAATAAGCAGATAAGGGATCTTCCAGAATTATCCTAGTAAACGTGTCTAAAAACATCTGAATCGCTCGCAATGCAATCGCCTTTTTTTTATTTTTACTTTATTTATTTATTTTTTTTCTAGTCCTTTGCTATCAATATCCTGAGCCACAAATCTTTCATCCTCGCTAAAATTAATGGGGAAATTGTCGTTTTCTCGGTCCGAATAGCTCTTTTTGTTGGAGGCTCCCATTATAAACAATGTGAGGATGTGAGGAGCCCTCACATGGGTGATGTCATCGTCTGCGACTTCCGGTACAGGCAAGGCTTTTTTACTAGCGACCAAAAGTTGCAAACTTTATCGTCGATGTTCTCTACTAAATCCTTTCAGCAAAAATATGGCAATATCGCGAAATGATCAAGTATGACACATAGAATGGACCTGCTATCCCCGTTTAAATAAGAAAATCTCATTTCAGTAGGCCTTTAAGTATATTGATTATGTCTGCGATCAGCCAGGAGGCTGGCCCTCAAACTCCCTTGACAGGTAAAAAAAGCCAAAGTGGAATGGATAAAAACTCAACGGTGGGTCGGTGCATATTTCCTCCCGAACTGTGATGTTATTGTGTGTTGCCTCTCAATGATGTCGAAACATACTATGCAGGATCTGTTCGTTATGCGAAGCGACCGGTCCATTCGGACAGGGTGCCCCGAAACCGCTAATGTGTAGATCAGGGGTGTCCAACATATGGCCCGCGGGCCGGGTCAGGCCCGCAAAACAGGTTTTACACGGCCCGCGAGATGAGTTTGCTGAGTATAAAAATGAGCCGAAAATTTGGAATGAAATGGGTCCACTAGATGTCGCAATAGCAATTCTTAGGGGCGGCATGGCGTAGTGGGTAGAGCGACCATGCCAGAAACCTGAGGGTTGCAGGTTCGCTTCCCACCTATTGACATCCAAATCGCTGCCGTTGTGTCCTTGGGCAGGACACTTCATCCTTTGCCCCCGGTGCCGCTCACACCGGTGAATGAATGATGAATGAATGATAGGTGGTGGTCGGAGGGGCCGTAGGCGCAAACTGGCAGCCACGCTTCCGTCAGTCTACCCTAGGGCAGCTGTGGCTACTGATGTAGCTTACCACCACCAGGTGTGAATGAAAGATGGGTTTCCACTTCTCTGTGAGCGCTTTGAGTATTTAACAATAGAAAAGCGCGGTATACATCAAATCCATTATTATTATTATTATTATTCTTTATATCTTTGTATATGATGCTACATATGTAAATAAAAACAAATAAACCACATGATGTTAATGCACCAGTCGGGGAAAATGAGCAAACTACATAAATAACGTCCTGTAATTTGATTTTGATATTATTTTTTTACGAACCTCGTTTCCATATGAGTTTAGAAATTGTGTTAGATGTAAATATAAACGGAATACAATGATTTGCAAATCCTTTTCAACCCATATTCAGTTGAATGCACTACAAAGACAAGATACTTGATGTTCAAATTCATAAACTTAATTTTTTTTTTGCAAATAATAATTAACTTAAAATTTCATGGCTACAACACGTGCAAAGTAGTTGGGAAAGGGCAAGTTCACCACTGTGTTACATCACCTTTTCTTTTAACAACACTCAATACACGTTTGGGAACTGAGGAAACTAATTGTTGAAGCTTTGAAAGTGGAATTCTTTACCATTCTTGCTTGATGTACAGCTTAAGTTGTTGTCGTATTTTACGCTTCATAATGGGCCACACATTTTCGATGGGAGACATGTCTGGACTGCAAGTGGGCCAGGAAAGTATCCGCACTCTTTTTTTTTTACGAAGCCACGCTGTTGTAACATGTGCTGAATGTGGCTTGGCATTGTCTTTCTGAAATAAGCAGGGGCGTTCATGAAAAAGCCAGCGCATAGATGGCAGCATATGTTGTTCCAAAACCTGTATGTACCTTTTAGCATTAATGGCGCCTTCACAGATGTGTAAGTTATCCATGCCTTGGGCACAAATAGAATAGAATAGAATAAAATAGAAAGTACTTTATCCCCATACCATCACAGATGCTGGCTTTTGAACTTTGCATCGATAACAGTCTTCCACCTTGGTCTGGATGACACGATGTGGAATATTTCCAAAAACAATTTGAAATGTGGACTCGTCAGACCACAGAACACTTTTCCACTTTGCATCAGTCCATCTTAGATGATTTCGGGCCCCGAGAAGCCCGCAGCGTTTCTGGATGTTGTTGATAAATGGCTTTCGCTTTGCATAGTAGAGCATTAACTTGCACTTACAGATGTAGCGACGAACTGTATTTAGTGACAGTGGTTTTCTGAAGTGTTCCTGAGCCCATGTGGTGATATCCTTTAGAGCAGGGGTCTCAAAATCAATTTACCTGGGGGCCACTGGATGCAGAAACTGGGTGAGGCTGGGCTGCAAGAAAATATTTTTTACAAAATCTAACATGCACTTTTTAATGAATTCACCTTCTATGAATGGCTTTCCCGCCCTAGCAACATACTTGCCAATCCTCACGATTTTTCGGGAGACTCCTGAATTTTCAATGCACCTCTACCGGTGCAACCATTCTCCTGAATTTGTCCCAATTTTCACCCGGCCGATATTATTATGGGCTGCCGTGACTCCACTGCCTTTAACATCCTCTACAACAGTGGTTCTTAACCTTCTTTCAGTGATGTACCCCCTGTGAACATTTTTTTAATTCAAGTACCCCTAATCAGAGCAAAGCATTTTTGGTTGGGAAAAAAGAGATAAAGAAGTAAAATACAGCACTATGTCATCAGTTTCTGATTTATTAAATTGTATAACAGTGCAAAATATTGCTCATTTGTAGTGGTCTTTGTTGAACTATTTGGAAAAAAATATATAAAAATAACTAAAAAACTTGTTGAAAAATAAACAAGTAATTCAATTATAAATAAAGATTTCTACACATAGAAGTAACTATCCACTAAAGTGCCCTCTTTGGGGATTGTAATAGAGATCCATAAACATTTCTTCACAAGAAAATAAATCTTTAACATCAATATTTATGGAACATGTCCACAAAAAGTCCAGTGGTCAACACTGGATGTTGGATTGTTGTATTATTTTTTCACAGGTTTTGAACTTAAATTCATATTTTGTGGAAGTATTATTCAATAAATCTATTTATAAAGTTTTTATTAATTGCTGCTATTTTTTTGAATATTTATAAAAAAAAATCTCACTTGTCCCTTGGCATACCTTCACGTACCGCCAGGGGTTCGTGTGGCCCCTGTAAGAGCTCTACTGCTCTACAACATGTCATCGCGTACGCTTTTACAGCACACAACCAAAGTGACAGCTTTGGAACATGTTGTCTGAGACTTGTGCATAGCTACGTAAGTGGCTTCAAGACGTACTTGGTCAACAGCCGTACAGGTCACACTGAGGGTGGCCGTATAAACAACTTTAACACTTTTACAAATATGCACCACACTTTGAACCCACACCAAACAAGAATGACAAACACATTTTGGGAGAACATCCGCATTCTAACACAACTTAAACACAAGAGAACAAATACCCAGAACACCTTGCAGCCCTAATTCTCCCGGGCTACAATATACACCACCTCAACCGACACAAGTAGGGAGAGTGGGGGTATGGGGGGTTGGTGGTAGCACGGGTGTGTATATTTTAGCCCGGAAGAGTTAGGGCTGCATGGGATTCTGGGTATTTGTTCTCTTGTTTTTATATTGTATTACGGTGCGGATGTTCTCCCAAAATGTGTTTGTCATTCTTGTTTGGTGTGGGTTCACAGTCTGGCACATATTCGTAACAGTGTTAAAGTGTTTTTTACGGCCACCCTCAGTGTGACCTGTGTAGCTGTTGATCAAATATGTCTTGCAATAGGACAGGTGCGTGAAACACAGATAGATGCAACTTATAATTGTGCTCTCACGCTGATTGTACATTTTGTAGAGGGCGCTAAAGGTGGTGCTATTATGGTACCCCCTGAATATTGTTGATTACGTAAAAATCGACAGGGATTTCGAGAGAATGGATGCCCTGAATTTAGGGGACTCCCGGGAAAATTGGGAACGTTGGTAAGTATGACGCTGTCAAGCGCCGTTCATATTAAACTCGCGGGCCGCAATTGTCATATCAAAGTGCGGGCCGCAAAATAACGTCTCGCGGGCCGCATGTTTAAGACCCCTGCTTTAGATATTGATGTCAGTTTTTGATACAGTGCCGTCTGAGCGATCGAAGGTCACTGCCATTCAATGTTGGTTTCCAGCCATGCCGCTTACGTGGAGTGATTTCTCCGGATTCTCTGAACCTTTTGATGATATTATGGACCATAGATGTTGAAATCCCTAAATTTCTTGCAATCGCACTTTGAGAAACGTTGTTCTTAAACTGTTTGACTATTTGCTCACGCAATTGTGGACAAAGGGGTGTACCTCGCCCCATCTTTTCTTGTGAAAGACTGAGTATTTTTTGGGAAGCTGTTTTTATACCCAATCATGACACCCACCTGTTCCCAATTAGCCTGCACACCTGTGGGAGGTTCCAAATAAGTGTTTGGTGAGCATTCCTCAACTTTATCAGTATTTATTGCCTCCTTTCCCAACTTCTTTGTCACGTGTTGCTTGTTTGAAATTCTAAAGTTAATGATTATTTTCTAAATAAAAAATGTTTATCAGTTTGAACATCAAATACGTTGTCTTTGCAGCATATTCAACTGAATATGGGTTGAAAATTATTTGCAAATCATTGTATTCCGTTTATATTTACATCTAACACAATTTCCCAACTCATATGGAAACGGGGTTTGTAATTATTAAACATTTTACATTTTTGTTTTTTAAAGACAAAGGTTTGTGGGTTTTTGTATTGACTGCAACATTTATTTTTTATCTCATTGTGCTTTATGCTGTTTTCTCAATTTTTGCTTGTGTTTTTATTTTTGGTAATGTGCCTAAGGCCAATGACAAACAAGTCAAGAGCCACAAATGGCCCCCTTGAGCACTCCTGCTGTTTATGGCCACTATAGTCCTAGTACTGTAGTATAATTGTTCATCCTAAACGTGTCGGGAGTCGGTTTACGTCAGCGCCAGAAGTTGTAAAATCGGCTGTTCACCTGGCGGGTTTTTCCTTTGTGGTAAAGAAGGGATAGACGGGAAAGTCTTTGTTGAGCTGCCGCCTTGTTTTTTTTTTTATACATTACTACCTATACACATGTCGGTGTTTACTTTTGTATATAAATCTAAACAAAATCTGTACTTTGGAGCAATGATCACAGATCTTTGTGGCTTGTTAGCTTATTGTTGCAGTCGAACGATGATGATGACGATGGGCTCAGTTTTTAACTGTAATTATGTGAATTACAACCTATTTAAAGGGGAAATGCGATTTTTGGGGGGGAATTTTGCCTACCATTCCCAATCATTATGAGAGGCAAGACGACGGATGCAATTTTTCAATGCATTGTAAATAAAAGACAGCTTACAATAGAGGTCATCTATACCACCCATAAATCCCTAAATAACCATCCAAAAAGTGCCACTCATACTCCATTTGCGATTCGTGACTTGAATGTTAACCAAGTGTTCATGATATGGTTTTTATAAGTGCCAACGCAGACAAACTAAAGCGGCGCCAGGATCAGGAAGAGGTAACTAGCTTAGTTTAATTCTACTGGATTTACTCTCTATTTTATGTTGCCCTTTTTTTTTTTTTTTTTTTGCTGCGGCAGTTACATATACTGTAAAATTGTACATGGTAATTTGGATTTGTTATATATTGTATATATCATATAAAAATATAGTATAACACAGGGGTTACCAACCTTTTTGAAACCAAGAGCTACTTCTTGGGTACTGACTAATGCGATGGCTACCAGTTTGATACACCCTTAAATAAATTGCCAGAAATAGCCAATTTGCTCAATTTACCTTTAATAAATAAAACTATATATATATTTTAAAAAATGGGTATTTCTGTCTGTCATTCCGTCGTACATTTTTTTTCCTTTACGGAAGGTTTTTTGTAGAGAATAAATTATGAAAAAAATACTTTAAAAAAGGAGAAAACGGGAAAAAAATGAAATTTTAATTTTGAAACATAGTTTAGCTTCAATTTCAACTCTTTAAAATTCAAAATTCAACCGAAAAAAATGAAGATAAAAACTAGCTAATTCGAATCTTTTTGGAAAAAAAAAAAAAAAGAAAAAAAAACATCATTAGTAATTTTTCCTGATTAAAATTAATTTTAGAATTTTGATGACATGTTTTAAATAGGTTAAAATCCAATCTGCACTTTGTTAGAATATATAACAAATTGGACCAAGCTATATTTTTAACAAAGACAAATCATTATTTTTTCTAGGTTTTCCAGAACAACAATTTTAAAAGAAATTCAAAAGACTTTGAAGTAAGATTTGATTCTACAGATTTTTTAAATTTGCCAGAATATTTTTTTTAATTTTAATCATAATAAGTTTGAAGAAATATTTCACAAATATTATTCGTCGAAAAAACAGAAGCTAAAATGAAGAATTAAATCAAAATGTATTTATTATTCTTTACAATAAATAAAAAATATCTGAACATTGATTTAAATTGTCAGGAAAGAAGAGGAAGGAATTTAAAAGGTAAAAAAGATAAATGTTTTTAAAAATCCTAGAATAATTTTTAAGATTGTATTTTTTCTCAAATTGTTTTTTTCTCAAAATTTTTTTTTCTCAATGTTATAGGAAGCAAAGTAAAAAAATAAATGAATTTATTTAATCAAGTGAAGACCAAGTCTTTAAAATATTTTCTTGGATTTTCAAATTCTATTTGAGTTTTGTCTCTCTTAGAATCAAAAATGTCAAGCGAAGCGAGACCAGCTTGCTAGTAAAAAAATAAAATGTAAAAAATAGAGGCAGTTCACTGGTAAGTATTGCTATTTGAGCTATTTTTAGAACAGGCCAGCGGGCGACTCATCTGGTCCTTACGGGCTACCTGGTGCCCGCGGGCACCGCGTTGGTGACCCCTGGTATAGTATACCAGTATAAATTATATACTGCATATATACAGTAATATGTAAATATTATATATGTTATATTTTATATTGCTACTATGGTACAATTTTAGTCTACTTAATACCTGCTTTATCCTTTCCATCCTTACCCTTTCCATCCTTTGTAATTGAGCTACTGTGTGGAACAATATTCCTTGTGGATCAATAACGTTTGTTTAAATCGAAGTCAAAGTTAGTAGCATGTGTGGCTATGTTGACGTCATCGGCTGTCGCCTCTGAGCTTGTGGAAGTTTATTCTAGATCATAAATAATACCTCTCACCTTGATAGTAGAAGGATGAGGACATAATCCGACGAGTTGGTCAACTTTCACATCCAATTTTGACCTGGAGTTGGCGAGAAAGACATGAAAAGACGCTAGGTTTCACCCCCCTTTTTTCTTCATTAACATTTTTTTATCTCAATGGGAATATAACAACATCCTAAAAGTTGGCATCCCAGTGACAGCAGACATTGCACAGTAAGTTATGTTTCGTTATGTTTAATGGCTCTCATTAAGTTTGCTGTAAGTAGTAATTAGTGATCTTGTCGAAGGAAAAAGCGAACATTCTGATGTGTTTTTTAAATTAATGCACCTCTATATGCCTAAAATGATCAAAATACACAAATATTGCATTTTATTATAAACTTGACTGTTGTTACATTACATAAATATTTACAGGTTGTATATAAAACCTTGAAGGAAGTGTTTGGATGTTTTTTTAAGCGCTTTATAGGCAGAATAGAGTGACTCCATTGTTAGCGGACTTTTGATCACATTTATTTGCAAATTAAAATACACAAAAAAGAAAAACATGTATGCTTGTCTGACATAAAATCTGTGAATGATGTGCAAAATTCCCCCCAAAAAAGTGCATTTCCCATTTAACTATTTATTTATGAGTACCTCATTTATTCTTTGTTTACTTACTTTACTTTTTTAAAAAGAAAAACAAACTTTTATATGATAAAATAGCGTATCAATGAACAATGCAATAGAATGCAGTACAAACAACTACAGTAGTTTTATGAAGTCATACAATATTAATTTACAGAATTTACCTTGGAGAGTGGACCCAGCTGCTTCTTCATCAAACACTCCATCAGCAGCTTCTCCAATTCTTCCTGGATAAATGTTGGCCGTAATTTCTTATAACTATTTTATATTAATATTTTATGGGCAGCACAGTGGAACAGGGTTTAGTGCATGTGCCTCTCAATACGAAGGTCCAGAGTATTCCTGAGTTCAATCCCAGACTCGGGATCTTTCTGTGTGGAGTTAGCATGTTCTCCCCGTTACTGCGTGGGTTCCCTCCGGCTTGCTCCCTCCTCCAAAAACATGCACATGGATATAAGTTGATAGGCAACACTAAATGGTCCCTACTGTGTGAATGTGAGTGTGAATGTTGTCTGTCTATCTGTGTTGGCCCTGCGATGAGGTGGCGACTTGTCCAGGGTGTACCGCACCTTCCGCTCGAATGCAGCTGAGATAGGCTTCAGCACCCATCGCGACCTCAAAAGGGACAAGCGGTAGAAAATAGATGGATGGATTATTATATTATTTTAACATCCTTAGTTGGCGTTATCGACTCATTCTGCTTCTATATCAGGGGTAGGGAACCTATGGCTCCCGAGCCAGATGTGGCTCTTTTGATGACTGCCTCTGGCTCTCGGATAAATCTGAGCTGACACTGCTTGACACAATAATTAATGAATAATTCCACTTGTAATCAAAGTGTTAAAAATAACATTCAAAATATAAAACATGCTCATGCATTTCAATCCATCCATCAAGAAGTTGCATTAAGGGTAAGAAGTGATTTATTTTTTATTGGTTAGTTTAGGGCAGGGGTGCCCATTACGTCGATCGCGAGCGCGGAAGGTGTGTCAGTCGATCTCCAGCCAGGCTTTTAAAAAAATAGACCTAAAAATTATCGATCATCTATTTTCACCAAGACGTCACTTGATTGACATTCACAGCACCCGAAGGTCTTGTGAGATGACGCTGGCTGCAGCGAGATCATTATTAAGAAAAAATGACCGAGAGGAAGGCGAGGATCACTTTATTTCAACAGACTCTCGCGCCGTACCTTCCGTCACAACTCCAAAGACCGACCGCACATTTCCTATCTTCACAATAAAAGCCCTGTGCACGCCATCTTTCCGAGACTCTTATTTTGTTAGCGCAGGCAGCATGAAGCAGCACTTTTATTGTGCAGTCGGTCTTTAGCGTATTGACGGAAGGTACGGCGCGAGAGTCTGTTGAAATAAAAAGTGTTTCTCACCCTCTTCTCGGTCATTTTTATTTTGTTTTTTTTTGTCCTGTCCAGCTTGTCAGGCAAATCATATAGTTGATGTAGATGCCCATATCGGCTGTTCAGATTTACTTTGCAAAAGAGAAGTGTAGGATACTTCTCTTGTTGCCTTATTTGAATTTGACTTTATTAAATGTATTTATATTATCATTTGGTGCAGCCGGGGATGGGGGGGATAGAAAGAGAAAAAAAGGAAGACAGAGGGGGAAATAGTGGGGATAAGAAAAAGCGCTATTGATCATGAACAATACCAATAGTTTACCTCTATTTTCAACAATACAGTTGTTCAAATGCAACAATACTTATACATTATGATAGTTAGAAAGATAATGATAATAAAAAAAAAAAGGAATACCGAAAGATGAAAGGGAAGAGAGAGAGGCAACCTATATTAATCTTGTAGATTGATATAGTAACAAGGGGTTATGCTATGTCAATATGCCATGTGTTACCCAGTTTACGGTCATTTTTTCTTAATAATGATCTCGCAGCAGCCAGCGTCATCTCACAAGACCCCTCGGGTGCCGTGAATGTCAATCAAGCAAGCTACGAAATTTGCCGCCAATGTTTTTCTTGTAAAGTGTATGAAAGCTGGATAAATAAGATGCCAAAAACCAACCACTTTCATGTGTATTGTACAGAAAAGAGGACTTGTTTTCCCCTCCAATAAAAAATGTGGACGTTATCAGCACCACTGTCTGATTCCAATCAATGCAAGTCATCAGAATCAGGAAATACACCAACTTCTTTTTTTGTCTTTGTGAACGAAAGACATCTATGTGTTACACATGCTTGTATTATCATTAAACACCTTTTAACTTGTTAACAAAAACGTCTCTTTCATAAATAAATAAATATAAATTTTATATATATGAATGAGGTAAATCCCCTCGATTTGGTCAATTGAAAAGTAACTCGCCTGCAGAAAAAGTGTGGGCACCCCTGGTTTAGGGCTTGCCCTCCTGGGTGTTCTTCAGACCAACTTGAGAGCCTGTTTCAGGGTTACAATATTTTAAATTTTTCAATAAGTGTCTCAGTTGCTTTCCAGCAATTGTCTTCTTCTCTTTCGTTCTCGTTCACGCTCTGGCTCCAGCCCCAACCCCGTCTCCCCTCCTGGCTGCTTCTTCTAAACAGAGCGACAGGTGATTAGAAAACAAGGCCCAGGTGGGCAATCTACACACCTGTCGCTGATTTCGAAGCCGGTCCTGGCAACACCCGGTTCGCTGCAGGCCCGCAGGCCACGCCCCTCCACAGTTAGCTTCAGAATACCAATGTTATTACAAAGAATAAGAGACCTATTATACTCTAGAAATGTTGGTCTTACTTAAAAATGCACGCGTTTAGTTGTGTTCAGTGTTGAAAAAAATATTATATGGCTCTTACGGAAATACATTTTAAAATATTTGGATTCTTGGCTCTCTCAGCCAAAAAGGTTCCCGAACCCTGTTCTATATAAATGATAAATGGGTTGTACTTGTATAGCGCTTTTCTACCTTCAAGGTACTCAAAGCGCTTTGACACTACTTCCACATTTACCCATTCACACACACATTCACACACTGATGGAGGGAGCTGCCATGCAAGGCGCCAACCAGCACCCATCAGGAGCAAGGGTGAAGTGTCTTGCTCAGGACACAACGGACGTGACAAGGTTGGTACTAGGTGGGATTTGAAACAGGGACCCTTGGGTTGCGGACGGCCACTCTCCCACTGCGCCACGCCGTGATGATTAGCAACTGTTTCATCAAGGTAGCTAGCTACACACTTTGTCATGTTTTTGAATATTTTTTTTCTTTATTCAATAAACATCATCCACTTCTTTTCAGCATTGCCATTGACAATCACTTGTTTTCCTTTTGATGTTTGGAAAAACAGAGGTTTGTGCATCTCTAGCTATAAGTTAAAAATGGATGTTTTGGGCAGATCTTACGGGTTTCACTGTGACATTCACTAGACCGAGTGATGGGGATGCTCTTAACACAATTTTTTGCGCGTAAACGAAAGCATGCCAATTAGCCTAAAGACAGTTCATATCTCAACAAACATGTAAGCACTCATCAATCCCAAAGTTTTCCTGTATTGCTGAAACAGCAATTTGTGTCTGGTTTATTGTAAGGTATTGTGTTGTTCTTCTTGCAGGAAGCTTACTGTGAATACCTTCGGACAATCAACTACATATCACATGTCCTTTTGGAGGAAGCTGTGTCCCAAAGTAAGCTCTAACTTATTTGTGTCTATATTCGTACATGTGGTCCTCTGGTTGATGAGTTTTAGGTTAAGTCAGAATTTATATCAAAATGATATCTATTCTTAAGTCAGTCATAGTGTACACCACAGTTGTCCAAAATGTGGCGTGGGCAATTTTCAACATGTAACTATCAGAATCAGAATCGTTGTTAAAATTAAAGTAATTAATTATTAAGATATATTGGATATAAAACTATTTGCTTTGTCACCTATAGCACAAAAGCTAACATAATGTTTTGTTTTCAAATACCGTATTTTCTGGACCATAAGGCGCACTTAAAATCTTTTTTTTCTCTCTCAAAACTCGGCAGTGCGCCTTATAACCTGGTGCGCCTAATGTAAGGAATACGTTTGGTTAAGCTTACCCTCCTCAAGCAATTTTATTTGGTACATGGTGTTATGACAAGTGTCACCAGTAGTTGGCTGTCAAGCATAAGAGATAAGTGTAGGCTGCGCCGTTTGATGTGCTTCAACATATGAGTATTATTATGGTGTGGGTATAAGGTAAGACATATTAGCTGGCGTTTTGTTTCCCAATATTATGCAAAACCAACTTTTCTTACCTTCTGGTAACTGCTGATCTGTATTTGGGATCTGCATCAATACTGATAAATTGCACGCGTCCGCCTTTGTAGTCCGTGGCAACGGCGTGGTAAATAAGCTTCTTCTTTTTCTCTATCTTCTTGTCATTGGACATTCATCCTCCGCTGTTGCCATTTCAAATATTAAGTAGTGTAAAGTTAATACTTTTTCTGTCAGTAAACTCGCCATGAAAGCACTAAAACATACCGGTGTAGTGAGTTTACATTATTTACCCAAGGAACTTTAGTTATTAAAGTTCCGGTTAAATTGTTTTTAATGGGACACATGTCCGGTGTTGTTTCCGGATGAGGAAATGATGCTCTGTTGTTAATTTAAGTAATGTCACTAAAACAGTTAGCTCCATCTTTTGACTCTTCTTCCACTCCCGTCCTTGCACGCTACACCGCTACAACAAAGATGACGTGGAGAAGACGCTGCAGAAGGTGAACCATGTAAATAAGGCCGCGCACAAAACGGCGAATCCAGAAGTTACTGTCTGAAAGAGGCTTGAAGATGATCCGTAAAACAGAATCTATGCAACAACAGTCAAAAAACAGTCTGATACAGTAAATCAAATGTTCTCCGACACTTCTACTTGCTGCTCTCTGTTCAACAACCCACTGTTCGAGTTTGTCCTCCAACTGTTGCCATCTCGCTGTGTTCCCTCGGAAACTCTGTTTATTCTTCTTTACAGGTCATCTTGCTGCTTCCTCCACCATTGATTTGTTAATGTTAAATAAAAAAAATACATAAACAACATTCGGCTCTTTTGGCCACTTCACAACCCGGAGACATGGTTACAAAATAAATCAACTGTTGGGGCCACTTACAACTATCAAGGATATTTTCTTGTTGCTAACAAATATCACTAAAGTGCTATAATGTGTTCATCCATGTCAAATAAAACACTTAGCCTCCTGCACAACAACTAAGCTTTTAGTTTCTGTTATGAAAATCGAGAAAGAAAACATATGGTGGATTGGACCAACATGACATTAGTTCATTTGCACAACCAGGTCTTCGTAGTTGTATTCAGGCATAGGAACCACAACAGAACACAAACTAATGCAATCTATTGTTCTTTTTTCACATTTAGTTTTGCTCTCATACACTACTAATATAGTAGTAGAGAATAAACTTGATTGCATCACAGAAAGTTTGTCAAAACAAATCAAATGTTCAAACATTTTACAAAGTGATCGCTGCAGACACAAGCATGGTCCGATTGTATTCTACAAGATTATGAAAGTTATATTTTTAAGAGCCGTTTCCTTAGATGCACTTTCATTTTTTTTTAACTTTATTGGGACTATATGAAAGCTATTTCTTATCTCTATATTTCAACAATTGTAACACCCAAGAACAGAACAGCAATGATCAGAACATTTCTGCTCAAACTTTACACTCTTTGTACGCTCAAGCTGCTTGAGCATTGTGTAAATTAAGCTGCAAAGAAGAAAAACGGATGTGACGTCATATGCAACCCTGCTTTTTAAAAAAAAAAGTAGCTTACATGAGCACTGTGTAACTAAAGCACTCATTGGTACGTTTCTATCCATTTTTTTTTACCAGTTGTCCATCTCAAAGTCGTGGGGGTGTTGGAGACTATTCCAGCTACTTTTGTCTTACAAAATGATTATGCTTTGTGTTAAAATACTGGTCAGAATTGTCCAATGTATTGCTCCAATAAATGTAAATGTTTTTTTCCTTTAATTATCGGACATTTTTTCGTTTTCAACAAACAAAGAAAACTAATTGTGATACAGCTTGTGCTTCATTTAATGTTGATGGTTCAGTATCGGGCTGGGCGATTATATGATCATGATCGTTGATCGCGATTAATTTGAGTTGGATCACGGTGTTTAGCTGTGAGCATAATTCCTCAATCAAACATGACGAAAATGTTTGCTAGACGTTTCCGCAGTAGTAATCAGTAGGGAAGCAGCGATGCTTGGTATAATCCTGCATGGAACAATCCGCCTTTATTGACCGTGATCCTGTGTGTGTCTGTGGATATGTGTGAACTTGTGTACGTTTGTGTGTGTTTTCGTAAAAAATTGTTTGTCTGTGTGTGTGCCACCATCCAGTTCTACTGTTGCGAAACTCGGATTCGATCTAAGTAATGTTCAATCAGCGTTCCGCTTTGTGCCCTAACACAGGTGGAAGTGCAGCCCAGAAGAACAAAATAAAGAAATATGAAAAATAGAATAGAAGTTGAAACACAACATTTAAAAAAAAAAGAAGCAGAGGCTTGAGTGACACACATTACTTTGTGAAGTGAATTATATTTATATAGCACTTTTCTCTAGTGGCTCAAAGCGCTTTTATATAGTGAAACCCAATATCTAAGTTACATTTAAACCACTGTGGGTGGCACTGGGAGCATGTGGGTAAAGTGTCTTGCCCAAGGACACAACGGCAGTGACTAGGATGGCGGAAGCGGGGATCGAACCTGGAACCCTCAAGTTGCTGGCACGGCCACTTTACCAACCGAGCTATACCGCCCCACTTTCACTATCCGCTGCAGCTCACCACTAATCCAGCCCTGACTACGGACTTGGAGGCACTCACAAAATGTCTGTTGTATTAGTCCTAACTGGGAGAATTAACACACCCACTAAGTTAATCAGCAAAGGCACTTTTATTTGTAAATATTTTTAGTCAGACTGTTTGTGTCTGCAAAGTTTCCACTCCTCTGCTATAAAATGTGCTGAAAAAACCTCTGTAGACAGACACTGTGTTTTTTTTTGTTTGTGGATAGTAGGGCTTGGCGATATGGATGAAAAAGTATATCTCGATATATTTTTACTTAAACTTGATATACGATATATATCTTGATATATTTTCCGGTGAAAGTATACATATAAATTAGGGCTTTACACGATATATATCGCAGTATTTTGCCTTAGCCTTGAATGAACACTTGATGCATATAATCACAGCAGTATGATGATTCTATGTGTCTACATTAAAACATTCTTGTTCATACTGCATTAATATATTCTCATTTTAAACTTTCATGCAGAGAGGGAAATCAAAACTAAGTCAATTTAGCAAAACTGTATTTAACCCCGCGACCCCGAAAGGGAATAAGCGGTAGAAAATGGATGGATGGATGGATGTATTTATTAAACAGTTATTAAGCAGTGGCACAAACATTCATGTCATTTCAAAACAGGAAGTGCAAGATTGTCAGAGGCATTTTAAAACAAGCTATGAGTGCATTTTTGTGCATGATGTCACTAAGATGACATATCAAAACAACACTAAATTAAAGTGCACTTTTTGTACAGAATGCCACTACTATAGCTTAAAACAAAACAAATGTGCTTGATCTCACACAAGATATTTCAATAACTTTGAAATAAAAATGAGCTGCATAATAGGAAATCAAATCGCTACGTGTTAGGTTACTGCGGACGTTATCTCTTTATGTTCACAATTTTTTTCATACAGTGTTGATGTGGAAATGGTTGCCTCAGCATTTTGTTGGTGTGGCTCCGAACGGAGATGTTGAAATGCAGAGTAGGCACTCTTCATTCTCTAGTAGGTGACTTTTCAAATGATGTTACATATTAGCAGTAATGCTACTTTTTTCAGCAACGCCTTTGCCCCACACTTGACAAATTACGGTTGTCTGTTTGACATATTCCCACTTGAAGCCAAACCACGCCAGACGATGGACCCCCTGCTGTTTTTCTGGGGAATTATTTATTCCTTCATTTGTTACCAGATTCGCACCTTCTTTCTCTCATATTACCACTCGTACCACAGCTAACGTTACCCATGCTGCTACCTCTCTGCTCCACAAGGGCGTATACTTATGTGACGTATGTAAGAAGGTGCGCTAGCTGTCTGTGAGGAGGAGAGACAACAAAGAGTGGGAAGAGCCTGTAGTGTAGTGCCAGCAGCTAAAATCAACTGAATGACAACTGTACTGTAAACAGTCAGTGGCACTTTTATTAACCAGTTAGTCAGTATGGGTATCAACAGCGCAGGAAAAAAAACTGTTTAAGTAGCACAGAATTACATAACATAAATAAAACAGAAAAATATTATTTAATAAAATAAATAACAAAGCTGTGCAAATAATACAAAATGTTTTAAACTCAAATAAAAAATAAATTTGCAGGCATGCACTTTTTAATTCCCAGTTGACAATGTAATGGACTGTCACACACATATGGTTCTGGTCCGCGCCAAGTAAGTCATTATTACTTAACTGTGCGGCTATGATCTTCCTCACTTCGGCATACATTTTTGGCAGCAGTTCTCGTGCAAAAAATGCCCGGCTAGGCAACTCGAGAACAGTTTTGATTTGGGCTTACATGGTAAACAATTAAAATGAATGTTTTATCCAGATGCATACATTTGTCCAAATGTGACCAAGTAAACACATTGTGGGTTTCCTGGATGTCGTCCACATCGCTAAAAGAAAAATCTAATGAAGATAATCCCTCTATCATCTTCCAGTAGTTTTTTTTAAATATATAAATCGCCCGCTTGAATATTCCCTCCGCTCCTCTACGACTCTCTCATTGTCATTTGGGATATCTGTTGTGATTTCCCTTTCTGGTTCCATGACCCGCCCTATCTTGTCTCTGATTGGCCTGTCCCTTATGTTTTGCCCTAATCTCAACCAATCGTGACTCTTCATCGTAAACAACCAACCAATCATGGATGTTCTTACACGTGCAAGCACATCTTGGAAGGAGGGAGGGGTAGTCCATGGAGTTTTGACAGGGAGTGGGAATCGGGGGAGAACAAGGAGCAGTGTTTGGTCATTTTAATGTGAAATAAATTATATCGATATTACGATATTTTCTTAATTCATATTTTCTTTAAAAATATATAGATATATCTTACAAGCTCCATATATCGCCCACCCCTGTGGATAGAAAAACATGCTGTTCCTGAAATAATAATTGAACTTTTGTTTTGGTACACATTATTTTACAGTACCTCACACTTTTAAACTGCTCTTTAATGTATTTTTTATTCAATATAAGCTTCAGTATTTGGGTTTTAAAAACTACACAAACTGGGTCACAGCTTGTTGTTTGCAGAAAAATGGTGAGAAGCACTGATGTATACAACCAATTAAAGAATACAATTAATTTACCTTTTGAAAGTGTTGTTAAGTAAATGTTAACTGAAATAAGAGTCTTATTGTATTCAGTACACCAGTGATTTACTTCAGAATGTTTGTGATGACAAGCAAAAAAACCAAAATAACTGTGAGAGGTAAAACAGTTGTTCTCTTTACCTCCACAAAATGTACCAAAAGAAGAAGCAAAACCGTGGCCCTTAAACCAAGTACGGACCGTAGCGTGGGTTACCTGTATTGTTGCACCTCTCGTAAACACGATTACAGTTGTGAACAAAATTATTCAATTCCCAAACAATTTTGGTGTTTTAGCAAGTAGGGCATTTATTCCGTATTTAGTTTTTTAGTCATATCAAATAAAGATGCATTAAATAGACAAATGCAACTTGAATAACAACATTATATTTTGTAACATACCAAACAGTGTCATTTCTCTTAATATCTCATTGACAAAATTATTCAACCCCTTGAAGATCATAACTCTTAAGAACAGAATTTGAATAAGGTCTTTTCAATCAGGTGTTGAATGTTGAATGATTAGAACCATAACGAGCAATAATTAAACTGATTGAAAAAGACTGTGACGCTCAGCTTCTTGTAGATGGTCAATGGTGTATTTGCAACATGGTGAAGTCCAGGGAGTGGTCAAAGAAGTCAAGTGAAGAGGTAATTTCTCTTCATAAGAAAGGATATGGATATAAGAAAATAGCAAAGACATTACACATTCCAAGAGACACAGTTGAGAGCATAATTTGCAAGTTTAAAGCTAAAGGCACAGTGGAAACACTACCTGGGTGTGGTAGAAAGAGGACGCTGTGTGCAACTGCTGTCCGGTATTTGAAGCGTACAGTGGTGGAAAAACCCCCGGGTAACAGCTGAGGAACTACAACAGGAGGAATGGGCTAAAATACCTGTAGATCATTGCAAGAAGCTTGTGTCCGGTTATGTATCACGTTTGAAGGATGTAATTACTGCCAAAGGGTGTTCTACTAAGTACTATAGATGCATATAACTAGGGCGTTGAATAATTTTGTCAATGAGATATTAAGAAAAATGTCCTTTTTTGGTATTTTGTAAAATACAGTGTTGCAATTTAAGTTGCCTTTTTTGGTATTTTGTAAAATACAGTGTTGCAATTTAAGTTGCATTTGTCTATTTGACACATCTTTATTTGATATGACTATAAACAAAATACGGAATAAATGTCCAACTTGCTAAAACACCAAAATTGTGTGGGGGTTGAATCATTTTTCATCACAACTGTATATATATGAACAAAACGACAGTTGTCTACTGTTAGCATACATTACTTCAATGAAACATGGTAGGAATGTCTGTTACCAGATACTGCATTAGTAAACAGTAAGGATGTGGTACTCGGTATAATCCTGCCCGGGACAATCCGCATAAATGGAACAAAAACAAAAAGATTGTGATATAAATCGAGATCCGATGACATTAAAAAAAGTGATTTTAAATTTTTTAGTGCAGTACAGTACAGTATTAGTACAGTATTTGTTTTGGTTATAAAGAGAGTACACTTGCAGTTTTTATTTTTTACACCAATTCAAGGATCTTTAAACATTTTAAAGTTTTATTTAATAAGATATGTTGTAAGACTTGGCCTTGGAGAAGGCATTCGACCCTGTACCCCGGGAAGTCCTGTGGGGAGTCCTCAGAGTATGGGGTCCGCTCCCTGTACGATCAGTGTCAGAGCTTGGTCCGCATTGTAAGTCGGACACGTTTCCAGAGAGGGTTGGACTCCGCCAAGCCTGCCCTTTGTCACCTATTCTGTTCATAACTTTATGGACAGAATTCCTCGGCCCAGTCAGGGCGTTGAGGGGATCTGGTTTGGTGGCTGCAGGATTAGGTCTCTGCTTTTTCCAATTGATGTGGTCCTGATGGCTTCATCTGGCCAAGTGCTTCAGCTCTCACTGGATCGGTTTGCAGCCGAGTGTGAAGTGACTGGGATGAAAATCAGCACCTCCAAGTCCGAGTCCATGGTTCTCGCCCGGAAAAGAGTGCCATCTCCGGGTTGGGACGAGATCTTGCCCCAAGTGGAGGAGTTCAAGTACCTCGGAGTCTTGTTCACGAGTGAGGGAAGAGTGGATTTTGAGATCGACAGGCTTCTTCAGTAATGCGGATGCTGTATCGATCCGTTGTGGTGAAGAAAAAGCTGAGCCGGAATGCAAAGCTCTCAATTTACCGGTTGATCTACATTCCCATTCTCACTTATGGTCATGAGCTTTGGGTTATGACCGAAAGGACGAAATCACGGGTACAAGCGGCCGAAATGAGCTTCCTCCGCCGGGTGGCGGGGCTCCCCCTTAGAGAAAGGTTGAGAAGCTCTGCCATCCGGGAGGAGCTCAAAGTAAAGCCGCTGCTCCTCCACATCGAGAGGAGCCAGATGAAGTGGTTTGGGCATCTGGTCAGGGTGTCACCCGAACGCCTCTCTAGGGAGGTGTTTCGGGCACGTCCGACTGGTAGGGGGGTCTTGACACGTTGGGAAGACTGTCTCTCCCGGCTGGCCTGGGAACGCCTCGGGATCCTTCAGGAGGAGCTGGACGAAGTGGCTGGGGAGAGGGAAGTCTGGGCTTCCCTGCTTAGGCTGCTACCCCCGCGACCCGACCTCGGATAAGCGGAAGAAGATGGATGGATGTTGTAAGAACCACAACTAATTCATGATAATGGTAGGTTGTTGGGATATGTAGTATTCTGGTTGTTAAAAACATCAACCCAACCGAAAACCCAACCAACAGTGGATTTTTCTAACCGTTCCACCCCTAATAAGTGGTATATGCGGTGCATATTATGTGTGGCATGTGACTGCTTATAGGGAAGAATATAACAGGAGACTGAAGAGACACAGCAGCAGTGTTGTTAATCATCCTAACCAGGTTTAAAGCAATCAGTCTGAATACAGTGGGTGATTGTGAGCTCAAAACTAAATCACAGGTTGGATCCCAGATGACATATTTGACCTAATATTTTTAGTTGGCAAAAACAAAAGCAGCTCAACTCAATAACAGTTTATGAACATATTCCTTGAAAACATCACTTTGTGTTCTTCACAACTCTCGCTGCTTAGCCTCGGAGAAGGACATGGTTCAGCCGAAGGTGGAACGCATGTTGACACTGGCTGAGCAGTGTCTGGAGCGAGCCAGGTCATTTCTAAACAAGACCGCTGACCCCTCTGCACTTTCGGCCTCTGGTTCCTCTTCCCTTTCAACGAGCCAGTCCAGCTGTCGTCCAGTTGCTGCGGTCATTAATGCAGGTTGGAATACTACAATTACCACCGAGCACGCTGCAGCCAGTAATCCATTGAATAGTCACTTGATCTTTAACCCTTGTTAATCCCAACTCTGCTGTCACAGCTACTTCATCTAGTGAGCAGGAAGAGTCCAGTCCCACGAATACTTGCCGGCACCCGGGTGATGATCGGGTGCGGTCCCCTTTCCTGCCTCCTCATGTCTTCCAAAGACTACAAACAGTGGTGTTAAAGGATATGCACAAAAAGTAAGGCTGTGTTTTTTATGCTCTAAACTCCATGTTGCTATGTTCAATGAGGGATACTGTCAGACAGTAGCAGGGCCAATGAGACGCTAGTTAATAAATTTATTTTCTTTTAAGGGCCCTGTCAGTATACAACTTGTACAGCAGCGTGGATTAAGGACCCACAGAGGTCACTAACATATTCTCTTTATTATTTTTTTGCTCTTGTAAATTAATCTGGCAGTCATTTCTCAACATATCAATTTGTTTTTGAGTAATTGTTAGATAACTAACTGTACTTGGAACGCCCCCTTTTCTTCACCAGATTTAATTTGTTGCCCCCTCTCGGTGTGATGCCATCTACGGAACTGGGCCCAAATACCCTGCATAGAAAGTGTGGATAAGGGCATGTAAAATTATTATTTTGATCATTTCGTTACATTTTTTTATTGCCCTGGACCATGATTACTTTGAAAATTTAATGCATAACATTATGAGCAAAATTCAATCGTAAAATAAATGTCATTTCCAGACTCTCCTTCTTTTCCATAGACACCATAGCCTGTTTGCTCATGCTCTTTCAGCAGTTCCTCAACTATCTTGAAAAAAAAACTTCCGTAGACAAGGACGTAAAAACAAAATGCTAGCGGCTTATCTTCTTTTTCATTTTTTTCCATACAAAATTCCAGCCAAAACATTTTTTCTTCCAAGTCTAAATCATTGAAATGGTTGCTGCAAATTAGACTCCTTTCACTTGGCTTGTCCCCTTTTGCATAGGTCAATTTGACTGGGGAGTGCCATACTTTCCTCATATTCCCATCATTTGGAAATATTTTCACGGGCTGACCCTTTCTTTAGATACAACCTGCAACAATGCATCTGGCAGCCATATTGATAATTCCTTTAAATTCTGTGCGGAAATATCGTAATTCAGGATGAAGGTGCTACCAAAACACATGATACACAATAGCTACGTGCACATGGATACATTTGATCAGAATAAAAATACTTCATGTAAACACGCCATTTGGAATATTCTAACCCGATCACAAACAATCGGGTCAAAATTTAATTCCAATCGAAACAGGTGGTTTATGCTGATAGTCATTGTGATTGTAGCGCATGAAATCACTAATTCCAAAATTCGGTTTAAAATTATCCTTACTGCGCGTGTCTTTGATGCAGCTATACTGTATTTAATACTCTCGAAATGAAGCAATTTTCTTGCTGCTGTCTCCCCCGTTTAACTTGCACAGAAGTAGCATTATATGTTGTGAGTTTGTTGTGTGAAAGCAAGATTAGCAAACACAAAAGTATGTTATTGAGTGTCTAGTGTCGATCTACCAATAAAAGAAAGGATCCAGTCAGGACATTACGATAACTCCAAGCATTAACTGTTATTCTCTGGACACATACAAAAAATGTTGTGACAAAAAGACGCAACCTGTACATAATCACAACATAAAAAGCACAGAACAGCTCCATTTCAAAAAGAGAGGTAAAACAAAAGTAGTGAACATAAGGTAAAAATGTTAAATATATACCGCGATAACGTCGGACAAGCAGAAATGCACAAAGCCATGTTTGTTTACAGTGGAAATCTACTGCTTTTTCAGCACCTCCAGTAAAGTGAAGTAGCCCAAAAGATGGCGCCATAGCACACACAATAACACGTTTCCTATTGCGATATATGGTGCGCATGTCAAAGTTAAGTATTCCGATTTAAGGTGTGATACACGAAAATTCAAGTCGTAATCGCATTGTTTTTTTCAGGGTCCATGTACACAGTAATATTGTAGTGTTGATCAGATTAAATAAATGTGGCCTATGTACACTTGGCTACATTGAAATTGTCTCTTGTCTTCTGTAGGTGATTCTAAAATGTGCTAAAACCTGTTAAAAGTTAAAGTTAAAGTACCAATGATTGTCACACACACAGTAGGTGTGGCGAAATGAATCCCTGCATCTGACCCATCAATCTTGATCACCCCTGGGAGGCGAGCGGTGCATTGATCAGCAGCGGTGGCCACGTCCGGAAATCAATTTTTTGAACCCCCAATTCCAACCCTTGAAGCTGAGTGTCAAGCAGGGAGGCAACGGGTTTGGACAAAATTTGCATGATAGCCAATAAATTTGATTTTAACATGTTTTTCTTTTTTTAACAGACATTTGAACTCCATTTGCGTGAATGTACCTTTTTTAATGTCCAAATAATCTGAACATTTTAAATAGAAATGTTCATTGACTGTCACATTTTATGTTGACATAAACAGTTCACCGTGTAGGTCAACGTCAACTTGAAAATGGTATTAGTTTACGGTGTTGTTTGTATTCCGAAAAAGTGCCTGTTTAAGTGTTTATTTATGTATTTGTTTTAAGGATGCAGGGATGCAACAGCAACCAATCAATATCAGCCAATCTATGTGAAAAAGTTGAATCAGCCAATGCCAATTAATGGTTTTCAATGCCAGTCACAAGTGTTGGTACCCTCTGACGGATATTTGGATTTTTTTTTTTTCTGGCTGACATAGGCTGCTAGCAGCTAACTGTATTTTTATAAACAGTGTGGAGTCGCTCCTGCTAAGTTAATAATGATTAATAATGAACTCCATTGCAGCAAATAAAGAGATAGTGGCCAGAAATCACCGTAATGTGAGTGCCCACAGCCCTGCCCATCCCATCAATCATGACAGGCATCCTCCAGGCTCCTTGAAGGGCTGCCACTGTCCTCATAATTTGTTGATAGACCAGAGCGACCTGTTGTCAAAGTCCCAAATAGATAGAAATGTCTTCAATGGAAATAATCGGCAGGCATCAGACCCTCCACTTCTCCCACTAGTCTATTGTGTATCCAACAGCAAATGGTCCGTCAGGACTGGCAGGTTACCCCGAGGCTGAGCTTTTCGTAAACAAGATCTAGTCAATTGCGTTGAGAGACATGTTTATCAATTCCATGTTATAGATTTCAGTGAACAGTGCAAAAGAGAGGCTCTTAGAAATATAAGATGAGACGCAGAAGCCAAGCAGGGAAAAATGAGGGGAGTGCAGAGGGAAGCATCCACCCTAAGAGAGAACAAGCAGGAACGAATTGTGTTTTGATATTGGTATACTGGCTGGTAAAGGAAAATATTGTCTCAGGACTTCCCCCCACATTCGACCCGTACCAGTTTGCTTATTGCCCTAATCGCTCCACAGAGGATGCCATCTCCTCTCCACTCCACTTGAGCTTAGAACATCTGGAAGGAAAGGACATACAACCTTGTTTCTGGACTTCAACTCGGCGTTCAGCACAATAATCCCACAGAACCCGGTGAGCAAACTGGCCCCCTAAGATTAATTACCCCCCTATGCAACTGGCTGCTCGACTTCCTAACAAACAGACCCCGGTCTGTGAGAGTGGGCGACAACAACTCCAGTGCCATCTCCCTGAGCACCGGCTCCCCCCAGGGCTGCGTCCTGAATCTTCTGTTGTTCACACTGATGACCTATGACTGCTGCGCCAGGTCCACTGCTAACCACATTGTGAAGTATGCGGACAGATAAAACAGTAGTGGGCCTCATCCAGGACAACAATGACATGGACCACAGGAAGGAGGTGAAACATCTGGTTGACTGGTGCGGAACCAACAACCTGGTCCTGAACGTCGACCAAGACCAAGAAGATCATCGTCGACTTCAGGAAGCACCCATCCAGCCACGCTCCACTATTCATCAACGGCACAGCAGTGGAGATGGTAAGCAGCACAAAGTTCCTGGGGGTGCAGATAACTGTCAATCTGACCTGGTCCCTACACACCGGAGCTCTTATAAAAAGAACTCATTTGCGCATGCACTTTTTGCGTTGGATGAAAAAAGCACATCTCCCTCCCCCCATTCTCACCAAAATCTACAGAGGCACTATAGAGAGCCTACTGACCAACTGCATCTTTGTCTGGACTGGCGCCTGTGGTGCCTCAGACGGGAAGTCTCTGCAGAGAGTGGTGAGGACGACGGAAAAGATCATCAGGACTCCCCATCCTCCTATCCGGGAGATCGCAAAAAGCCGCTGCCTGACCAGGGCGCAGAAAATCAATAGAGACTCCTCCCACCCCCATCAAGGACTGTTCTCACTGCTGGACTCTGGAAAGAGGTTCCGCAGCCTCCGTATCAGAACTGTTCTGTAATAGTTTCTTCCCTCAGGCCATAAAGACTCTTGAAAGCATCATAATAATCTCCTCAATTCCCCCCAAAAACGGATTAACTCGCTATAAAGTCAGTACAACATACATTCGTAAACGTGGATGCATACGCAAAAGTGCACTATATTTATCTGTACAGTAATCTATTTATATCTGCAGCTTCTTTTGTAAATGCCCCCATTTTGCACCTCTTGCTCTTTTATCCTGCACTACAACAAGCTAATGCAATGACATTTCGTTCTTATCTGTACTGTAAAGTTCAAATTTGAATGACAATAAAGAAAGTCTAAGTCCAATAGCACTCACCATAAACACATTAAGAAAATTGCAGTTAATACATGTGATTGGTATCGGCTGATGTCATACATAGATGATCGTATCCTGATTCCCTCGTTTGTTTACTTTCACGAGTCTACATCGCTGTTACCTGCAGTAATTAGTCTGTCCGATTAGTTTTTTTCCATGTAACCATTACATGTGTTTTCTATGTAACTGCAATGTCAAAAGAAATATGTAATTTTGTACTCTTTTAAATCTTGTTTTCTATGTATTATTGCAGGGATTGTGCACTGACTGAGCAAGGGATATTATATTTAATATTTTTGTCTATATTGTGACCCTATGAAAAAATCTTGTACCTTAACACTTAAAACTTATCACACATCTCCAACCTTTCCTTCCTCTAGAAATGATATTTTTCATTCCATTACAAATGTAATTTGTGTTTAAAAACTAAGCAAATATTTGTAAGTCATTTATTCCCATCAAAGGATGCAGCCCCAACAGGATATGTTTTACTTTAAATAAATTAATTAGTTTAAAGAAATGTTATTAAATTATACATAAAACAGCTTTCATTCCAGCTTTGTGTCTTATTAGTGTTATTAGTAGCTTTTTTTGTTGGTCTTTTTTCTCTTTTTTTTTTTTACCATATTCATTGTTGTGCTTTTTTTTAGTTTTCATGTTAATTTGTATTTTTAGAATGATTTAGACATGGTAATCTCTATGTAAGGGAAATATTTTTTTCAAAGCTACAAATGCACCAAGATGCAGAAATACATGTGTGTATCCAAGTATCATTGCTAATATGATGATACAAGCTGCAGTTTCTAATATATTTTCCATGGCCAATTTTTATATTTACTGTGAAACTGGAATATACATTTTTTTTTCACCTCTGCAACACTCTCAACCTTCCACAAATTTCTCCAAACTCATGTCTTTATTTTCCTAATTGTCAATCAACCAAGTATTTAGAAAAGCACTGCATGATAGTGATGTGTTATTAGAATTATAGTGATAATGTTTTATATCATTTTGAAACATGCTTGTGTGATCCAGGGAGCTGACACCCATTGAAGAAGCCTCACATTTGAATCAGAAGCTAAAAGCCAATTATGAGGCTCGCCTGGCAAGACTCACACCTGGTCAGGCCTATCAGAAGACTTCTTTAGTAAGTGTTTGTGTGTGTGCGTGCATTAAATGTGGACGAACAAGGACGGAATTTAGATTTCAGATATAAGGGGGACGCAATTGGATGAGTATGGGTGGCATAGCTTGAAGGGATTACATGCATATTTTGGACTACATGGGAAACAATTTATTTGTACAAAATAACAATCAACAGTGTTAAAATAATAATATTGCATGATGATTTATTTCAAAGGGAAACTATTATGCAAATCCAACTTTTCTTGCCTATTGATACCTCTTATTGTGTATTTGAAATCTGCATACGTCCCGAACATTTGAAATCAAACCATGTAGGCATTGCGGAAATACTTAGAAAATAATCTTGCCTTCGAAATCTGCACAGTTGGTGACGTCCGAAATTGGGAAAACTGTCAGCGGATTGTTGTAGTCCGTTTATGGTTTTGTTGTGGGGCAGACTGGCTCGTACATGCACATGCATCCTCCGCTGTTGCCATAATACAAATTAGCGTGTAGTTCTAACCTTTGGGTCGGCAACCCAAAATGTTGAAAGAGCCATACTGGACCAAAAATACAAAACAATCTGTCTGGATCCACAAATACTGATAAGAATCATGATTAATCTGAAAATCTATGTTTTTTTTACACCCATAATTTTCAGTGGAAATTGTTACGGTGCACCAATGTGATGAATTGACGTTGAGTACTGCCAGAAAGCTAATTTTTTATTCCTCATGAGACAACCAGCATGTTTTGCAACAGCGCAGCATCATGATTGCCATATACCTGCCGTATGTGTACGTTTACATGTTTGTGCATGTCGAAAACATGTTTCAACGTCGACTCAAGATTTGTGCTTACTGGAAAAAAGTCAATGCGTTTGGTAAACAAAACAACATCTGAACACTATTTTTTGAATTGCCGATGATTTAACAATACTACTTTTGTGAGAAATAAATTGTTCCCTACACACATAGCGAATCAAAATGTCAAGCGGAATTGGTTTGTCTAACAATGTTTACCACACAAGTTGTTGGTTCTTATAGAGTTGTGTTAGCTGGTTTAGGTAGCAACTTTATTAACTTCATACTGAAACCCATTTTTCAAATACTGAAAATGTATAAATATATGGTAAAGCACAAATATTTGACCTAAAAGTTATGTTTATCTCATCGTGTGTATGTCGTGTGTTCTTATGAAAACAGCCAAGGGAATGCAGCTCATTTGGGATTGTTTCCATGGTATCAAGAAGTGTATCATTATCAATTCAGTACGCAGCAGTATCACCGATACCAATACCTTTCCTTAAAAATGTTCATTTTGCAGTTAATTTGTTCATCGCCATTTTAATCACAAGAAAACACAAGACAAACTTTTTTGTTAAAACTGTACAGTAGTGAGGTACTTTCAGGTATGTATATATGTTTATGTTTAGGAGAAACAAGAAAAAGTGGGAAACGCATGCAGTGTAATTCCCGCAGCTCAAAGCAACTGTGTGAGAATGTATACCCGAATATCACAATATAATCATTTTCTACATCGTACAGAGACAAACCCGCGATATATCGAGTATATCGATGTACAGTGGGGCAAAAAAGTATTTAGTCAGCCACCGATTGTGCAAGTTCTCCCACCTAAAATGATGACAGAGGTCTGTAATTTTCATCATAGGTACACTTCAACTGTGAGAGACAGAATGTGAAAAAAAAAATCCAGGACTTCACATTGTAGGAATTAAAAAAAATATATTTGTAAATTATGGTGGAAAATAAGTATTTGGTCAACCATTTAAAGCTCTCACTGATAGAAGGAGGTTTTGGCTCAAAATCTCACGATACATGGCCCCATTCATTCTTTCCTTAACACGGCTCAATCGTCCTGTCCCCTTAGCAGAAAAACAGCCCCAAAGCATGATGTTTCCACCCCCATGCTTCACAGTAGGTATGGTGTTCTTGGGATGCAACTCAGTATTCTTCTTCCTCCAAACACGACTAGTTGAGTTTATATTAAAATGGATACATGGATGATACAGCAGAGCAGTGGTTCTCAACCTTTTTTCAGTGATGTACCCCCTGTGAACATTTTTTTAATTCAAGTACCCCCTAATCAGAGCAAAGCATTTTTCGTTGAAAACAAGAGATAAAGAAGTAAAATACAGCACTATGTCATCAGTTTCTGATTTATTAATTTGCATAAAAGTGCAAAATATTGCTCATTTGCAGTGGTCTTTCTTGAACTATTTGGAAAAAAAGATATAAAAATAACTAAAAATCTGTTTCTGATTTAGTAAATTGCATAAAAGTGCATAATATTGCTAATTTGTAGTGGTCTTTCTTGAACTATTGTGAAAAAAGATATAAAAATAACTGAAAACTTGTTGAAAAATAAACAAGTGATTCAATTATAAATAAAGATTTCTACACATAGAAGTAATCATCAACTTAAAGTGCCCTCTTTGTGGATTGTAATAGAGATCCATCTGGATTCATCAACTTAATTCTAAACATTTCTTCACAAAAAAAGAAATCATTAACATCAATATTTATGGAACATGACCACAAAAAATCTAGCTGTCAACACTGGATATTGCATTGTTGTATATTTTCACAGTTTATGAACTTACATTCATATTTTGTTGAAGTATTATTCAATAAATATATTTATAAAGGATTTTTGAATTGTTGCTATTTTTAGAATATTTTTTAAAAATCTCACGTACCCCTTGGCATACCTTCAAGTACCCCCAGGGGTACGCGTACCCCCATTTGAGAACCACTGCAGCAGAGGATTTGGAGAATATCATGTGGTCAGATGAAACCAAAATAGAACTTTTTGGTATAAACTCAACTCGTCGTGTACCTCGTGTACCTATTTACAGACCTCTGTCATCATTTTAAGTGGGAGATCTTGCACAATCGGTGGCTGACTAAATACTTTTTTGCCCCACTGTATAGCCCAGCCCTATGCTACGGTATTATCCGTAATAGCGAACTACTGCAAGAGATAATAATAATAATAATAATAATGGATTAGATTTATATCGCGCTTTTCTATTATTAGATACTCAAAGCGCTCACAGAGAAGTGGGAACCCATCATTCATTCACACCTGGTGGTTGTAAGCTACATCTGTAGCCACAGCTGCCCTGGGGTAGACTGACGGAAGCGTGGCTGCCAGTTTGCGCCCACGGCCCCTCCGACCACCACCAATCATTCATTCACCGGTGTGAGCAAGGGTGAAGTGTCTTGCCCAAGGACACAACAACAGCGATTTTGTGTGTTAATAGGTAGGAAGCGAACCTGCAACCCTCAGGTTTCTGGCACGGCCGCTCTACCCACTACGCCATGCCGCCCCTATTTGTAAATTATGGTAAGCGAGCTTCTACGTGAGAACGTAACGCAATTGAGTTTGTAATGCACAACATCGCAATAGGACAACGATCTGTACTAACTGAAAGTCATGAACAATCATTTTAAAGTATCTGTAAAGTATTTGCCCACATTTCATGTTTTGTTTGTACACAGCGAGCCAGACAGCGTCCAGTATGTACTGTAGTTGTTCTAACATGTGCTGCATGTATCATGATCGATATTAAAGTATTATTCCCTCTTTTGGTCCAGGATGTTCTTTTCCCAATTATTTGGGTCAGCACTAACCTGACTCTCGCCAGACCCTTGTAGTTCGCTGAGCTCTACACAAGGGTCTGGGCCAAGGGCAATACAAACTCCTTCAAGATAACCAAAAAAATTAACCAATCAGGATTGTGGTGCGGGAATTCATAGGCGTGACGTAGCGCCAAAGCTACTCTTTGATTCAAACAACAATGGCCACACGCAGCGAAGAGTCGTGTGCTGACATTGATTCTGAATATTTTTTTTTGCACAAACGACATCGATCGTCCAAATCATGGACGATCGATGTCGGGTGAAGAGAGGGGCCGAACTTTCTACCGATCTCCAACCTGGTGGAGAGTTGGCTGCGATGGTGGGGGAGGATGCTGCACAGAGCTGGCAGGCCCAAACGCATTGTGAGGGTCTGCTTGGAACGTCTGGCAGAGTCTCCTGTCAGAGAGAGTTTCAATTTCCACCTCCGGAAGAACTTTGAACATGTCACAAGGGAGATGCTGGACATTGAGTTCGAGTGGACCATGTTCCGCACCTCTATTGTCAGGCCCGCTGATTAGAGCTGTGGCCGCAAGGTAGTTGGTGCCTGTTGTGGCGGTAATCCTAGAAACTGTTGGTGGACAACGGCAGAGAGGGATGCCGTCAAGCTAAAGGAGTCCTATCAGGTTCTTTTGGCTCATAGGACTGCGGAGGGAGTGGACAGGTACCGACAGGCCAATCGGTGTGCAGCTTCAGCAGTTGCGTAGGCAAAAACTTGGACATGGGAGGAGTTCGGGGAATCCATGGAAAACGACTTCCGGACTGCTTCGAAGCGATTCTGGACCACCATCCGCCGCCTCAGGAAGGTGAAGCAGTGCACTGTCAACACCGTGTATGGTGCAGATGGTGTTCTGCTGACCTCGACTGCGGATGTTGGGGATCGGTGGAAGGAATACTTCGAAGACCGTGATCCCACCATCACGTCTTTCTATGAGGAAGCAGTGCCTGGGGAATCTGTGGTGGGCTCTCTTATTTCTGGGGCTGAGGTTGCTGAGGTAATTAAAAAGCTCCTCGGTGGCAAGGCCCCGGGGGTTGATGAGACCCGCCCGGAGTTCCTTAAGGCTCTGGATGCTGTGGGGCTGTCTTGGTTGACAAAACTCTGCAGCATCGCGTGGACATCAGGGGCGGTACCACTGGATTGGCAGACCGGGGTGGTGGTTCCTCTCTTTAAGAAGGGGAACCGGAGGGTTTGTTCCAACTATCGTGTGATCACACTCCTCAGCCTTCCCGGTAAGGTCTATTCAGGTGTACTGGAGAGGAGGCTACGCCAGGTAGTCGAACCTCGGATTCAGGAGGAACAGTGTGGTTTTCGTCCTGGTCGTGGAACTGTGGACCAGCTCTATACTCTCGACAGGGTCCTTGAGGATGTTTGCCCAACCAGTCTACATGTGCTTTGTGGACTTGGAGAAGGCATTCGACCGTGTCCCTCGGGAAGTCCTGTGGGGAGAGCTCAGAGAGTATGGGGTATCGGACTGTCTGATTGTGGCGGTTCGCTCCCATCATGATCAGTGTCAGAGCTTGGTCCGCATTGCCGGCAGTAAGTCAGACACGTTTCCAATGAGGGTTGGACTACGCCAAG